>NC_139339.1:22486227-22512058 GCF_056507025.1 Lutjanus erythropterus
ACTTTAGTTTACTTTCATTGCAGTTGCCCCCCATGTAGTGCAGAGCCAAGTGCCAGCACCAGGCAGCTAGGTTCTTTGTCAAACCATATATAATCTAGAACAAGCCAGCAGCATACATGTAAGCCTTGTCAATGGAGACTGGTGTATATAAACAGGTGGTCAACCACACACATTCAGAGACAGGTAAGTATTATGTTTGTGGTTGTGGTGTCAGGGTGTGTTGTCATGACGTCAGAGAAGAGCCTCATTATAAAGGTATGGATGTAGATGCATTTAGAAACATTTGTAAGGGGAGGTCTTCTTATACTATCATGAGTAAGCATGGTGTTCAGATAAGGATACTGATTTTAGTGCAATGTAACACTTGTAACCAACTACATGTAGCACATTGTTACAAAGGAAACTTGGTAGGCTGCAGTTGAGTAGTTTGTTGCATCTGAGTTCCCATTTCAAAGGTCTCCAAGACAAAGCTAGTGTTGTGAGGTGGTGGACTGAAAAACAAGAGGAAACACAGATGGTTAGAGTTCAAAGTTCAGACAAAGAGTGAGAGATGGAAGAAGTACGAGAGAGAACTCACTGGGAGAAAGTGTCAAGAGAGCTCTGGTCTTCCCTCCTTCAGAGAGACGCTGATCATAGAGTGCGTGGCTGTTGTGGGATCAAAGGCTTTGTCAGTCAAAGCCCCTTGACTCTGTCTCTGCAGAGCCGACTACAGGTACTCAGGGAGGCATGGATGTGGAATAATTCATGACCAGAGAGGCTAACCCTCAAATGCTCTCTCTGCCCAGAATGAGACAGCGCATCTGGGGTCACAGGTCTCATAGCCGCCCTTATCAGCCCCCAGGCATGGAGTTGAGAGCAGCTGCTGGGTTTGGCTGCTTTTCCTCTCCTGTATTATCTGTTTTAACACACATGCAGCACTGTAGTGTGTTTGGCACAAACACAGTCATGCTGTGAAGTGTTTGTGTGTGGCATAAATGGCATGTTTTGCATGTATATGGGTGGGCAGGTGGGTGGATGGCTTGGCATGAGATGTGTTGTTTTCCCGTGTGTGTGTGTGTGTGAGAGAGAGAGAGAGAGAGATATTTTTAGCTTTTCTACAATGCGTTACTGAATCAAATAGTTCAATCACATTCTACTCACAGATCCAAGTTTCAAAAACCATGGTTTGGGCTTGCTGGATGCCTATATGAATACTATTAAGTCATCTTCTGGCAGTTCTGTTACACAAGGCTGATTAGAAACACTCATGCAATCAACCATGATTTACATGAACTGAATATACAATTACAGGCTTAAGTCGATGTTAAAATCATCAAACCAGTTTGATATTAAGCCAGAGACCACACTGGTCATAGTGAATTTTACCCCAAGGTGTTAAACATGACTCATTGAGTGGAATAACACTCCTGCAAATGGTTCACAATAAAAGCATGTTAAGAACTGAAGGGATTTTGTCAATGGGAACACTAGAGGGCTTTTAATTTGAAGTAAAGCAGGAAGTGCAGACTTTGTATTAGCAGCCTAATGTAGTAACATTAGGAGGGCAAATGGGTGCAGATCAAAAGGCTTCTTCAAATTGCCATGTTACTGTGTTAGTAACTGTTCTAACAAACTGTAACTGACCAGCTACTTTGCTGAACAGGGTCAGGGCTATATTAGAGTTTGATTGAAAAGGAGGCAAGAAGACAGCTGATCATAAATGTATTCTGGCTGGACAGGCCAGGTGCTCTCAGTTGCATATCACAACCTCCTCTAATGAGGACCTAAAGGAAAGTCACACAAACAGAACAAGGCAGAATCCTACAACTACAATATATATATATATATATATATATATATATATATATATATAAATAATCAATTACTCTGTGTCTTGGTTAGTAAGAATGTTTAAAAAATCAAACTATCTCTTGAACTTTTCTTATGCATTGGTGTACAGTGCAAACATCTGATTCCTGGGATCATACAGAACATTGCTGTTTTGGCACCAAACCCTGCTCTAACTACTTAACCAGGAGAAATATCCACCCACATCCAAGCATTTTCTATCGATCATCTCTCTGGTTGCATGTTTTTGTACTTTCTGGTGCCAGATGGTTGAAAACATAAAACACCTCAACACTTTTGGCACTGTTACCGTTTTGACTGTAAGAAAGCTGGCACACCAAGCAGGTTTGAAACAAAATTTTTTTTTACAGGAATTACAAATCTACTATGGTGCTAAAACCTATGCTAAAGACCATCATAAGATCAGAAAAGGGTCATCAGAAAAACATGATTTTGTTATTTTTGGCAGTATTTAGCTACAAAACTTTCTGACTTGTTTAACTATTGATGACATTTTATTCTCAAAAAAATATTGTTTGATGTGTGACATGCAGAATGGTTGTTCACTTGGGTACAACTGTTTCAAACGTCCCAGCAGATTTCTTTGCATTACATTGTGAACAACCACATTAAAAGCAATGCTTGATGATCTATTAAAACCATTATTTAGGATGCTTGCTAGGTAACAGTGTCAACACATCCGAGGAACGTGTCACCCTGAAAAGCATATTGCTTCTCCTTTCTTGTTTTTGTGCTAACATTGAGCTTGAGAAGGAAGAGCAGCTTGTCGCACTTTGTGTGTGCACCCACTTGTGCCAACAGTTAGGTGACAAAATTCTGTTTTGTTTTGTTTTTGTGATGATCTCTCATAACCAAATCCAAGTGACCCCTGTCATTGCCAAATTTTGGAAGGCATCACTGTGTTGGCATGACAAGAACAAGAAAGATGGTTGTTTTTTTTTTAACGCTTGTGTTGTCTGTACTTTGCCTTATGACCAGCTGACAAAGCAAAGGGAATGAGAGGGGTGGGCACATTGTTTTGGGTGGCGGTGGAATAGGGCATCAGACAAGCCTTCACATCTCTTTTTGCTCCCCTTCCTCTCAGTAATAAGGCTCTTGTTTCACCAGAACCACACATCTCTTAAAGCCACCTCACTTTCTCTTCATTGCCTCTCCCTTCCTCCATGAACCTAGTGGTTAATAGTGCATACATACCATCATGATGTCTTTTGTCGTTACTGGTTAGAGAAAGTAAGATGCAATGTGTTTTTTTCCCCCTGGCTGCTTGAACATTATTCACAGAGAGTGAAAAAGTTTTTTTGAAATATGGAGTCTATGTGTGTATTTTTTGACTTGGTAATAATGAACATGATCCAAAGTTTATCATTATCCAATTAATACATTTTATTGAAGTTATAAATTCTGAACACATTCCTTACAACATGATGTACGGAATTTTGCTAGTTTTCAGTCTGGTCAAGAATCATAACGGTTATGGTTTTGATTTTTTGGGTTTAATGAGAATGTTCAGTGCATATCTGTGAGGGCATAAAAGATGCAACAGTACAAGCAACAGCTTACTCACAATAAGACCTTAACAGTAAGCAGACTGAAATTGTTTCTGTCAGCTTCTTTATTCATACTTAACTGCTTTTTATAGCATTTTTACAAGCTTATGGGCAAGTGAACATGATAAACTGCACTGGGATTTAGTTGTACACAGAAAGTCAAATCAGTGAATATGACATTGAAGGGATAGTTTGGATGTTTTGAAGTAGGGTTGTATGAGGTTCTTACTCAAAGTCAGTGTATTACCTACAGTAGATGGCATTCAGCATGCCTGGAATTTGGAGAACCTGACAGGGGTACCATTGTTGGAAGCTGAGCAATGTACTGGAAAGGGTCAGCAACAACTTTAAATAGGACCACATAAAAAATCAATATCAGTTAAAGTGTAGGCTATATTTAGAATATTTTCACTGCTCTACGTTGCTGTCAGACAGCCTTTTCTTGCAGGAAACTGCTGTTATACAAAACCACCAGCCTGCTTTTGCAAAAATAATCATTTTCCTTTGCAGAACATGGGAGTTGCTGGTTTACTGTTGCCTTGATCAGTTAGTTGTGTGATTGTGTGACTTTAATGAATCCAAACTTACCCTTTAAATCCTCACAATTAAGTCACACAATAATGTGTTCTGCAAGGTAAATTTAATGTTTTTGCCATAACAGTCTGGAGGGCTTTTTTTTGGAGAGAGCAATGTTTGGCTTAAATAATGGTGCTTTCCTGTCGGCAAAGTAGAGCACTGAAAATATTCTAAATATAGCGTTCAGTCAGGCCTATACTGATATTCACTATTTTAACAGGCTAAAATAAGTTTTGCTGCTGACCATATCCATAACAGTTCATTGTTTAGCTTCCTACACTGGTGCACAAACTTCTCCAAACTGGGGTGTGTTGACCACCATTTTCTGTACATAATACACTGCCTATAGATAACTGTGATACAACCTCAAACTTCAAAAAATCTGAACGATCCCTTTATACAGGATGAGCAGTGGATGACAGAATCACAGGAATTCATAATGATGATGATGCAACATCATCATATAACATAAATGTCTGTCACCTAATTACAATGTGGTTTTCTTTAACATGGAAAGGAAATAATAATGACCCAATGAACTGTGGTCTCTCTCTTGCCCAACCTTGTCAGTTTTTGGTGAGGGATTACAGGATTATACAGTGATTTGTATTGCAGCAGAGGGACACCTGCTACCTTTCTCTTTGTGCTTTCATCATAGTCTTGACGGCACAAAGTCCCATGCTAACCCATTAGAATATCTTTCTTTTTCTGCTGTTGTTTTATTAAATGAATGAGAGTTCATGGGGAAACTGCAAAGTGGGTCAGGGTGAATATGCGGTGCAGAGAGTGGGGGAGGGAAAGCCAGAGCAAGGGGAGAAGAATGGGGAAAGCGAGAGGGCACTAAACTCTGAGGCAATAATTAAGTGGAATATGGAGCGCGCCCTCGAGGGTACATCCGAATCAGCACTTTGCATTTTGATGGAATGTGAGACAGTGTGGAAGCTACTTTATTAATGAGTTTATTTATGTGTGGGTGGATGGCATTCGCCCTGACTCTGCGACACGCTTGGCCGGACTCTCCCTCATACTTGCAAATTGCTGGCAGGGGGCAAACAAAGGTGACTTGAGGTCGCATCTACTCAGTGTACTACAAGCTGTGGAGACCAACCATGTAATGATGGTCTTATTTACATAATGTCCCCTCAATGCTCCCAATCATATGGATTTGTATGGGTTCATTAAAGTTAGACCGATATGGGTTTTTGAATCAAATACAGACATCTTTGGGTGATTTGAGTTACTGATAGCTTGGACAGCATGTCAGTGTTGTATGTAAATTCAGTTTCAAGTGCTTGAACAAACATAATACTTTTACAGAAAATCAGGATATCAGTAACACGTGTTAATTGGCTCTAATTTAAAATTTTGCATTCAGATTAATTTGGTTTAAGAGCTTACTGTAACCACCCAGTGTTGTATTTAATTATACGACCATTACTATTACTGCACATATTTGAAAATTGTTTTTGGACAGGAATGATCATTCTTTCTTTAAAAGGGTTTCTTAATTGTCATACTATAATGGTCTCCAGTGAAAGCTATTGGAAAACTCATTTAATGAAAATTGAAGTTCCGGTTTTATAAGAGTGGTACTTTGCTTTTCTCACCTCCTCCTTTCAAGTTCACGGGTTTGGACGCCTCTTAATGAAGGCTGTGTCCGAGCCACCGGCAAGCCTCCCCAGAGAAATGTATTTGTGGTGAAGTTTACGAGGGCACTGGTCATAAAGATTTAAGATGGAGCTTTTAAAGCTGTTTGCAACATAAGCACATGTATTGAGTTGGAGGGGGGAATATTGAGTGCTGCGTCAATATGGATTGTGCATGATGGCCTTAGACACATTCAGTCTCTCTCCCTCTTTCTTTTTCTCTTCTTGTAGGTAATATCTCCCCTTTCCATTCACTCACCATCACAGTCAAATGAAACATGATGGTTGTCAGTCATTTGAGCTTGTGAGAGAATAGCTGGGGTTGTGGTTGGCCTGAGTCATTTACTCTTGGTCATATGGACATGTATCCCACAAAAACACATTAACCCCCCCCCCCCCCCCCCCTTCATTTCACACACATGATTATGTGTGAAATGGTTTACCACACTTGAGCATGAAATGACCAACACCATGTGAGAATACTCACAAGGGATTTGACATTTGATTGGCCTGTGGCTCACCACCTGTCCCCAGATGAATATTCATGGGTCTAATCTCCAATGACAACAAACACAACCAAACAAACAAATGGGAATTCATTTGGGAACCTGTGTGGAGATGACAAAAGGTCAGAAGAAGGTGCATTGGGCTGTGTTGAAATCTTTACTCTTTTTAAGAGGTTCATGATTAGGCAGAATCAATAAGCTCCTGGCTAGTTGTTGCTGCCATTAGTACTTGAACATTATTTATTTACATCTTCTAAGCTAATAGGCATTTTTAATTTGCATATTGAAAAAATACATTAACATAGCAGGGACTCAAGTAATGGTTGATAGGTTGAGAGGCTTGGAAGTATGGACTCACTTTAATCATGTAAGTGTGACTGACAGAGTTAAGTATTCCTTTTAAAATGTCATATGAACGCATACACTGAGCTGAAACAAATGTAGTAAATGCCTCTTTTTAGGAGCCAACAGAAGATTGACTAAACTGATCATTAAAGATCTGAGTCAGCTTGCTGCACCACCAGCACTAATGTTTGCAGGAGTGGCTTTAGTGGAGTGACTTCACAGGGAAGGAGATGTTAGAAAACTGACAGATCTCAGTGATGCCCTCTCAGGAGAGCAGTATGTTGAGTGTCTTGATGTCCTCCAGGATGTCAATATCATGCCATGTTGGACTGAAGTGCTTAGTCCTCTGATCAGAGGAGGAAACATGAAGTAACAGTCCCTGTTTAGTTATCTCCACCATGGCTTGATCCATGGTTTTGATCCACATCTTGCTTGGGCACTCAGCTTTAAGCTTGTGTTCCGGTGGCTTGAGCTCCTTTGAGGTCTTGGCAAGCTCCCACTGCTGCCTCCCACCGTGGCTGAAGCAGCCCACTAGCTTTTTGCATAAACTCACGGCACGGTCAACTCCTGGATTTTTCATTGTGTTACCAAACACAGCAGCCCCTTTTGTTTCTGACACTGTGCCTTAGAGGTTTTGATTCAACTCACTTTGTAGGCTGTAGTTAGTGATGGTGTTTTGTTCAAACCAAAAATGAGTCAGACATAAAGTAACACCTCTGACATTGGGCATTATGAGCTTGAAAAAGGTATTGGATTAATGATTATATGATTACTTGTTGATTGGCAGTGCACCAACAACAAAAAACATATCACGCCCTCAAAAATATGACCGCCAATAATCACAGAGAATATTGAAAAACGGAGTGGGACAGATGCCTGTGTTAACACCATGTGCTGCAAAAAGATGGCATAAGTAGCTTGACAATGGTGTGAAAAAGAACATACATTAGCAAAGAGATCGGAAGGAGCTGTGTGCAATTAAAGAGAACATGTATACAGTTAATCATTGGTAAAGCTTTTTATCTATTAAGAGCAGCAAGGTCATTTACCACAGGCATATTACCTGAGCTTATTGGTTTCCTTTTGGAGTAATGCTTGTTATGATGGGTCCAACTTGAAAGAGCCGATAGTCTAAGTAAAATACTCTTTGAAATGGTGGTGATCATTCATGCACAACTGCATGGAGCAAGCCTATTTCCCCTGCCAACAACCAAAAAAATGCAAAAATATTGGTTTGGTTGCGAACCTCATCTATCCTTGGAGCAATGAATTGCTGTTGAGATCTGTCAAAGCGCTGCGCTAAAAAGAGAAAACATTTTGAGGTTTGGGTATGTGGAAAGACCACCAATGCAAGTTCCAACGCCCACAACAACTTTTCACTGTCTTCCCAGGTCTTTTTTAATATGAGGTTTGATCATGTACACACACACACACACACACACACACACACACACACACACACACACACACACACACACACACACACACACACACACATATACTGGCCAGACCACCCATATGTTAATCACTTTTGTCCAAAGCAGTGATTATTTTTTCCTCCTGTTTGTCCACCAGGAAGATAACCTTTACATTTATTGGTCAACGGCCTTGCTGCCTCTGGCATTGTCCCTGGCTTTAATTAAAGCTGTAATTGTGCAGACAGACTCTTCTCTCATTATATCCAATCTTTTCTTTCAACCTGCTCATTGTTCCCTGTTCAATTAACTGAACTCACTGTTGTGGAGGCAGCGTGTTTGGTAAACCAATGAGTGGCGTAAATTAAGTTAGATGTGTGAACTTGATGATTTTCGCTCTGAGCATGTTGACCTTCAGTGGTGGTCTTCTGGCATGTTTGGAAACAGGGTTAGACATGGAACTTGAAAATTATTTTTACAATTGGGGATGATTGTTTTCATTACAGATTATTTAGGGTCCAGTTTTAGATTCATTTTTAATTTATTGAATGTCAGACTCCAATCTTCAGATTGCTTGTTTTGTATGATCAACATTAAAAAATCCAAAGGTATTTATTTTATAATGAGAGAAGGGGGGAAATCTGATATTTATGGAGCTGTAAACCAGCTGTTTGGCATTTTTGCTGAGCAATTCAATGACAGTTATTAGAATTGTGGTGATTCATTTTCTGTACACTAGTGATTTAATCAACCAGTAATTTCAGCACTTCAACGATATATGCTGAAACCTCTGTGCTATATCTTCCTGATTCATTTTGTTGTTTTTTTTAAAGTAAATGAAGAGTGGCTCTGTTGTGTTCATGATGGGCGTTGGTGAAGCAGGCTCTTGTGGTGTGTGTGTGTGTGTGTGTGTGTGTGTGTGTGTGTGTGTGTGTGTGTGTGTGTGTGTGTGTGTGTGGCCCTTGTCAAGGTCAGTTTTTTCTCAGCAGTTGCTGTACTGGGTTTCCCAGGGTGGACAGTCTGAATGCCACATGCTGGTTGCAGCCTGTATCCTGCTGCTTTCAAAGTTGCACTGTTCAACATACTCCAGAAGCCTCTGATTTGTTAGTGATAGAGTGTGCTGCTCTATCTGCCAAATCCTGTTTTTTTTTTCCTCTTTTTGTACTGCAGGCTCACATGGCGAGAAATTGTAAATAGCTGGAAAATACAACCACTGTTGGAGATAGAAGGGACCTCTGCACCTAGATGTCCCCTGACAGTCCCTAAATACACTGCCTTTATGTCATTGTTATTGAGGTGGATTTAGCACTGCAGGATTTGATGTAGAGCAAATTCTCTAGTGTTAGCATTGTCTAATTGATTGGCTTCTCTGAAGGGGTAGGAGGGTAGAGGAGTGATCAGGGGTTAAACTGAGATTTGGTGATAACAGTTAGGTCTGAGCATAGAAGTGTGTGTGTGTGTGTGTGTGTGGTTGTGTGTGGTTGTGTGTGGTTGTGTGTGGTTGTGTGTGGTTGTGTGTTCAGGTAAAGGTGACCCCTGAATGGACAAGAGATGGAATGGAAACTTAAGATCAGTATCTACAAACTTATCTCTGCTTGGTCCTTACACATCAGATTGACAGCAGAAGCCACACAAGGGTGTGTATGTGTGTATTCATTAATAGGGACCAACATTTTATTTTGTTTATGTATTTGACCTAGTATAAATTAGTGCTCAGCTTCCAAAAATATCATCATGTGTACAACAAAGGAAGCTAAGGTTTTATTCCTTTTCTTATTCATTGGAGATAGCTTTTTTATTTAAAGTTGTTGATAGCCATTTCCAGCAACAGCTTTTAGGTCAAAAGAACAACTGTCGCATACATATTTGTAATTGGGTTATGGCTTGAAAAAACATCAACAATAACACTTGTTTTTTAATTAAACCACAGCCCAGATGTCTGCTATACCCAGTGGAAAGAGAAAACCATAGCCTCCTCCACAAATCTTTTGTGCAGTCAGGTATTGTGCCAGTCTGTCACAATTAAGTGCTGAAAACGAGGTGAAAATGCCTTAATTATGTTCCTTAGAAGCCCCCGCGCCATTAAAGCCAAACACAAACCCCTTTTGTTGTTGGGCAATTACATTGCTTCTTCACTTATGCTCCCTTCTCTTTGTCTGACGTCCATTTTCTGGAATGGCCTCCATAAATGCGTCTTAGATATGACCAGAAAATGGAATAGATATGAGGAACTGAGAGATTGCTGAAGAAAGGAAAAGCAGAGTGAAAGAAGTCAGGCGGAGCAATGGAGAAAAGGATTATTGAATATTGTGCTATTGTTAGTCATGGACGTCAGAGTGCATGTGTGCGTAATCCAGTTGGAAAGCAAGGGACACACAGAACCATGCTAACTGTTATTGACTTCAGGCTGTAGGATTAATGCTGCACTCTCTGATTATTGCCCACTCACCTCCGCTAGAAACAACCTTGTATTCACGAACATTATGGTTAGAAAATCATAGCTCTACCCTAGGGCTGCAACTAATGATCATTTTTATGATCAACCTCTCCGTCTATTATTTTCACGATTAATTGATTAATTGTTCAGTCTGTAAACTGTCAAACAGTTTTGAAAAATACGCACAACAATTTTTCCAGAGGCCAAACTGATGTCCTCAAATTACTTGTTTGTCCAACTAACAGTCTAAACCCAAACCAAAGACTCTTCATTTACAGCCAAAAATGACAGAGGCAGAAATCCTTACATTTGAAAAGCTGGAAAGAGGAAATGTTTGACATTTCTCTTGAAAAATCACTGAAACATTTATCGAAATAGTTGCCAACTAATTTTCTTTTGATTGAATAATCAATTAATTATCATCGTGGTTATACTCTTCCCTTTGTCCTCATTAGTCATAGGTGATAAATGCATTAATTCAGTCTGAAACATATACAACTGTATGTTCTAAAGATGCAAGGGTGCAAAATGCTCACACTGTCACAGATGTAGACACATACTGTCCCTACAGTTTAAGATCAGCATTGCCCTTGGCGGATGTCTCTTCTGTGTAACTGGCACACTCTGAGGCCAAAGGTTAATGAAAGATTTGCAGGTACAAGCACTGACCCTGATGTCCAAAGGCACTGCTCTCTGCACTGGAAAAATGCATATTGTTAATTTTAGTATGCATTATTCTTCAGGTCAGACAGGCTATACATAGCTTTATGGCCTAGCTTTGTGGCCTGCAGTCAAGGCACTTTACCTCGTTAAAAGATCCTGTTTAATAATTAATCGAGTCCATCAGCTTCAAAGGCAGTGATCAATCGATTGAGCGACTCCCTCACCCCCATTTGTGAGGAAGCTGCAGCTTCCATGAAATTGTGTTTCCCTCCTTCACTAATGATTTATTCTCAGTGCTTCTAACCAAACATGCTAAGACTGAGAAGTCAAACGGCAGTTATGCTGAAATGTGGTGTCTGCCCTCATATCATCCTTGATCATCCCATTTCAAAGGAATAGTGCTTGTACTGTGTTTTTTAATGAAAGCTGATTTGCACAGATCTATCAAAGACAGATGGAGGCTAGTTAGGTAAGACTGACTGCTATTCTAGAAAGGTCATCTGCTGATAGCGGTAAGGGAGAGAAGAGAAGATGATGGTGATGACGGCTAAGGAAGAGGGCCCCTAAGGACTGTAGCTTTGCTGTCAGATCTGACCCTTGCCTCAGGGTCAATATTGGTGGCATATATCTCTGCCTCTGGGTCTCCTCGGCAATGCAAACTGAACAGTACCCATATTTTTTCACCCAGTTGGAGCTGGCATCGTTAATCATCCGCATCTCCTTTTCCTGCCTTAGCTCCTCTTGGTGCCCCAGGCTTCTCTCTTCCATTTTTATTCTCTTTCAGTCCTTCACCTCCTCGTCTGCCCTCTATGCCTTCATCTCCTAACTATAGACTTACTTTTATTTCACATCAACTATGCCATCCTGCACAGTGTGGTCAGTGTGCAAGTCTGACTGGTCTTTGGTAAATTTCTCATTGAATAATTTATGACTGTATAGACGATTAAAGGACTAGTGTGCAAGCTTTAGGTGGATCTATTGGTAAAATATGTCAGAATTGGAATATAGTCATTAGTATATTTTCATTAAAGTGTAATCACCTTAAAATAAGAATCGTATTTTCCTTAACCTTTAACATAGAAACATAAGACAGTGGAATTTGGATTTGTATGCTGGTTGGTGACAGGGAACTATATCTGATAAGTGAATTATGTCTCCATCTGCCTCTGATACCAATATTGGATTGGATAAGTCCTGTCTATACTTGACACACATCCATTTATGTGTCAAGTAAGTCAGCCTCATTGTGTCTCTTCACTGCGCTTCAGTGTTGCATTCAAATGCAAAACATGAACTCTGTACGTGCCTCAAAGTACGCCATTAAAAAGGAAGCAGGATTTTGTGTCGATTTCGACAAGGTGTAACCATCTGCTGTAAAGTGAATTGAGCAGCTGGAAGGTGCTAAGGATTTCCAAGTTTTGTGTATCCACCGGGGCAGTTGCATTGTGAAAATAATTCTTCTTTCACTATTTCTGCCCGCTTTGAAGAAAAATTTATGGAGTGTTTATCACAAAGACATTGCTAATTACTTTGTGTCAAACATCCAATAAAAGAATCACCATTTTCGTGTTCTTCTAAAACCGCTGCCACAACATTAATGAGGCCATAACTGTCATCAGTAAACCAGGGTCATCTGTTTTGTCTTTTGCCCTCCAAATCCCTGAAGTGGGGCAGCATCTTATCCTAGCTATCACCTTGGGAAATTTAAAAAGTAGATTTTTCCATTGTGTTGAAAAAGTCAATTAGTTTTATGCCATCATATCTCAGTGGTATTGTATCACCTCTTTTAGCACTGTTCCTCTAGTATAGCTCTGTTAAAATGTTTGTTCAAACATCCCAAAGTAACCCATATAGACTTAACAGCATAATTTGTGAAATTTGCAAAGTACTGCAAAATTAATATTAGCATTTGCGTAACATTTGAGTTAATATGCAGAAAAGTCATGCTTTCTGTAAATAGTTTTAATGACATTCTTAAGAAATAATGGAATTCAGATTGCATGCTGATAATTTCATAATATGCCAAAGATTATTTCTCTCCAGATTATATCGTTGCTTTGCATAATGAGCCATCATGAATTATGAAGCAAGAACATTATGGCTTGATTTAAAACTGCAAATCTTTAATCCTAAATACACTGTTCACAAGAGTATACATGATTTTTGCATGCATTTCTGCATTTTGGTCTTAAAGTTGTTTTTTGGCAGCACCTCTTAATCTGTGATTTCATTGTCAGTCTGCGCTTTCACTCTCCAAGGTTAAGATCTCTTTCAGAGAATCAGGTTGACAAACAACTATACATCCATACAGAGAGCGAGGAGTGATCGTGTGTGCCAGAGAGGAACAAGAATGAAAAGAAACAATGAGTGTGAGTGGGAGAGAGTACATGCACAAACTTCTGGAAGGCAGAACTCTTCCTCACCTCACCTAAATCAGCATAGCCTCCTTTACTACACAGTGGATGGAAGTGAGCTGTGTTCCCTCAGAATGCCTTTGGTCTTCCTCTACTTGCAATTCCCAGTAAGGCTTTGGGGCCATCCCAGCTACAGGGCATCTCTATCCAAAATCTGAAATTTCATTGGCAGAAACTCTGCTTTTTTACTCCGTAATTCTTAAGTGAATTATTTTCCTCCAGTAGGCCACAACAGAATCAGCAGCCGAAAACATGCTTTGGGCTATTCTCACATACAGTTAGGGTACCAGACATAGTAGCAGTAGTTTGACCTTCTATATCAGGGGTATTCAATTAAAATTCAAAGAGGTCCAGTTAGAGAAAACTTCATAAAGCAAAGGTCCGGAACATCATAATGTCTAACTTTCTCGAGTGGGCCGAACCACTAAAATTTAAGTATAATCTATCGATTATTCTGCCGATTAATCGAGTAATCAGATAAGAAATATTGCGTGTTCTGCATTTTTTTTCTATTACATTACTTTTGATTTATTTACCATTTATTTACCATTTATTGGAAGATATTTTGTATATTACCATTTAACAATGGTAATATACAAAAGAAAAGATAAGACAGGTCTATTAAATGAACAACTATAAATTGCTAAAGTAAAAATACTCAGTAAAGTAACTTTACTTTTACTGTAGATTTACTTTTACTGTTTTCACTTTACTTTCTACTTTTTTTTCAAGTACAAAGGTAAAAGTAAAGGTAGTACTATTTGAAAAATCCACAAACAGAAGATGTTACTAACTCTTTTATCTGAAACAGTCACCAGAATGTTTTGTTAACATGTTAAAATCACAAAATTTTTCTTCTGGAGCAGGACAGACGCTCCCAGACCCCCAGAGGACAGGGGACAGAGGACAGGGGACTGGTTTACCAACATGCCACCTTTTTCTCCTCTTATGAGTTTGCACGTCTGTATTTAGTAATAAAAAAAAAACGATAAGAATACCATTAAAGTACAACAACAGCAATAAAAATGTTGATTTTTCAAAAAAAGGAAACAATAACATGCAAAATATTTAAATTGTAATTAAGTAAAAACACTAATACCACAATGTAAAAATACCTACATAAAGAATGTGAGTATTTTTCCATCACAGCAGGTCAGTGATCAGTGTTTCAGTGACTCTCTGTGGATCAGTGAATAGTGTTTTATTTATGGCGGCCCGCCACATTAAAAACATCAACACCACGACATGTTTTTTTTAATTTTTGGAGCTGCGCACCTTTTTCAGTCGTGTCTAGAAGGTAACTCTTTATTTGCACAACTCTTGCGAGATTTGTGTTCGTTATTTCTACTAAAATAATCAAACTCGCGCGATCTTTCGCGGGTCTAGGGTTCCCTTCTAGACACGACCCTCTCTGTCTGTCAAACTACAGACAGCAAACTGTCTGTAAACACCACGATGTTACACTCTGCAGTGTTTCACACAAAGACTTTATTTGTGTGGACACCCAGGTTTGGTTTGTCACCAATTTTGGCGTTTTAATTTTTTAATCAGTCCGAGAGGACGACGGTATCAGTGATTGATTGGTGATCAATCTGCCCTCCTCTCCTCCCTCACCTGTTCACTCTGCTGTGAGAAAATATGAAAGTTTCTCACAGAGAAACACAGACTCTCCTGTTTTACGTATAGGCCTCTTTATACAGTTGTTTAATTTTATAAGTGCATCTGGTTAGTGTCGATGTCGTTAACCATCACGTTAGTTTCTGTTGTAATAAACTCCGTCATTAACAACAGTCTCCTCCACACGCAGCTTCTCTGCAGTTGGTCTGTGTTTTTCCTGATCAGATAAACCAGCAGCGGAAAGACTAGAAAAGTTGCGCCAGTTAAAATAGAAGCGTCCCGTCAAAATTTAAAATCTCTTAATATTTATTGGTTATACGTCCGGGTCTGTATAGGACGGCGTGTGGGTCCGGACTCGGACCGCAGTCCGCCATTTGGGGACCCCTGTTCTATATAAAAACTCTTCTGCTGTTTAAAACCAAAACCTCCAGATATTGTGTATATTCCAAAACTGTTTTATGTGTCTGGTCCTGGGGCTCATGGGGTTCATTGGAGTCATGTTAATTGTAAGAGTTGGGGACTTGATTCCCTCTGGTGCCACATAATGATTAAAATGTATGCATTTGTCTCAAAGGAGAAGCCCTCTGTAGCTAGGAAACACCTAATTTGTTAAATTAGATCTAATTTAGTAAAGTCAAACAGGCACCATTTTCCTTTAATATTTATTTGTATTATTCAGCCAAAGTGTGACATGAAGCCTTCTGAAAAATACCATAGAGTAGGCATCGCACCTCTAAGCAATCCACACTGATTAATGACCAGTTCATAGGTTTTAGACAGTTAACATGGTAGCAACATACTCATACATCCAGCTATTGTTGCATATTGGTGAGCTCATTAATGGTCTGATGAACTTCCACTATAATGAATGGCATGCTCAGAAAAACAAAAAACAAACCAAAAAAAGAAATGAACTGCAGAGCAGACTGTAATATGGCTCTCTCTTTTCCATTTACACTTCTCCATATAAGGTTTTCGAGCTACCTCCAATCTGTCTGACATACAAAGCAAAGCTTCATGTGGGTCTTCATTTCCAGCTCCTGTATGACCATGACATTTGTCATTTCCTAGCTAAAGGAACAGACATTGATCCGTGTCGAGCTGGTTGTCCACTCCTTTTAGCTTAACAGCCTCTGGCTCTTTGTAATGCCTCAGTGTCCTACAGGTGTCATTGGACCCCATTACTGAAGACAGGCTTGATTGGCTATGCAAGACACCTCAGCTTATTAGAGGCAATGGAACCGGTGAGATTCTCATTTTCACGGCTTCCCTTATTCGCATATTGGCCACAGATTTCTCTGATGTGCTGCTGTTTGAATGGCAGGATAAAAGTGACAGGAAATTTCTGATGGATGAATTTCTGAATGGCAATGCACTGCCTATAATTGAACTAAGGAATTCAATGTTTGCCTTGCATGTGTGCACAGTAGCTGTTGTCTACATATATACTGCTATTCAGACAAAATATCAGGATTATTACATTATATTTTATTAAATACAGTCAATAGGTTAGGTGCAGATTATAATTTGACTGTTGAACTGAATACCTCATTTTATAATGAAACTTGCTCTATATTTACCTTTGCACTGTCACATTAAAAAATGTCTTTCACACAGCACTTTAACTTGCAGCCTTGAGACGGTGAGATCCGAAAATATTAAATGGACCTATATATGAGTTTGGTTGCATATTATTGTCTTCCTGTTAGCAAATGTATTCGATGTGGTATTTTTGCTCAGCTCACTAAACTGATGTGTGTGTGTGTGTGTGGTGCGTAATTCTGCATAATGTATTGCAATTTTCCACACCTCTGACCTTTATTCTTGTGGTTATGACGATCTACAAAGCTTAATCCACACTTGATACATACTGCAATATTAATATACTGACTATACATACACACTCACTCAAGTATGTAATACACATACACTACTCCCACTTCTCCCTCCCAATCTCTCTTTCTATTACTTAATTTGCTAAACCCCAGAGGAATACGATGTGTAATGTAGGATTTGAGAGCTTTCTTACTCTCAACATTATCTGCCCTGCACTCAGTCAGGCTCCTTTGGCTCAGTCTAAGAGGTTAAGACCCACCAGACCTCAGTCAAAGACTATTTGTTAATCCCAATTGTTATGCTTGTTGAACTCTGATGAGCAGGAATTTTATTAACATAAAACACAATAAATTTGGTTAAAAGTTAGTGGACTATTTGCAGATTTCAAACCAAATCCATATTTACATCTAACTACATACAGTAAATATTATCTTCAAAAGTTTTGGTGGGGATGGTTTGATGTTGGTAATTCAGTAATAAATAGCTTGCAGCGATTCTAACTGTAAGCTTGTTGTAGGTGACACCCAGCCTGAATATAACCAAGTTATTGGTAAAATATACAAATATTCTTAAGATATTATTTGGACACAACTGCAAGTTTGTGCAAATAAGGCTCCAACTATCTAAAACAGTTATTCTCAAACTTTTGTCAATAATCTGACCCCCTTTGAAAGATATTTTCCCTCAAATACCCCCTGACCAGCAAAAAAACACTTTTGGTAAAATACAAAGCATAAATAAGGATGTAGACAGTGCTGCACCACCAGTGTCGCTCACTGGGGTAAATCCTATTAAACCATATTCTTCCTGATACTGATGGTATTTTGCATTTTCCTGATTTCTATCCGTTTTTCAATACAGAAAGTGGCGCCTTGCTCACAGTAAACATGGTTGTGTTAATTGCATTCTTCTGTTAGGTTTTACAACTACTGTGTTGCATTTAAATAGAAATATTGAGTACAAAGTGTGATTTAATCCAACTTGCATTGACATTATTAATGGTGTAATTACCATTTGACTAGGGTTGCAACAAATGATTATTTCATTATTGATCGGTCTGTCAATCATTTCCTTGATTAGTTAGTTAGTTATATGATCCATAAAATTTCACAAAATGGTGAAAAATGTTGACCACTGTTTGTTTTTGTTCAGAAGCTGAAAAGAGAATTTGAACATTTTTTTTCTTAAAAAATGATTTTAAATGATAATCAAAATAGTTGGCAAATCATTCTGCTCTGAACCATCAAAAAACAATGAAAAATGCCCATCACAACAGCCTTGTACCAAAGATGGCGTCAGACACTTAAGCCTATTAATTATCAAAATGAAGACCTTCATAAACTGTGTTTGCTGTAGCATGCATCTGTTTTTTTCCCCTGTTTTTCCAAGAACTAAAATGCTGTAATATAAAATGCAATATTAATGGTTGTATCTTCAAAGAGAATTTATGGGCTGTGTTCTTATTATTTTATGAAGCATTGCTGATTTATTGATAATGATTATATATGCTTTTAAATATTAACTCTGTCTTGTAAAATATAAAAGCCTTTAATTGGATTAGGGATTTACTTAATCTTGATTGATGAACAAACGGGATCAGTTAAGTCAGCGGTGGTAGGACTTGAGCTTGAGTCTCTTGAGCATGGCAGATATCAACTAAATGTCGCATAGTCAGCAGTAGTCATGGGTGGGTAGGTGACACAATGTGCTTATAGGTGGCTTGATGTGTGCCCTTATTTCCATCATTACCACCTCACAACCTTACCAGTCATTGCAACTCCCCAAACACAGTCACTGACACAACCGTATGAATGTCATGTACTCACCTTTCTCTAGCAGCACACAGGTTATTTACAGCTGTAGCCTCGGCCCTCCTCCACACACAATTAAAAAGCTGTTTGGATGCACTCGTGTAACGCATTGGCCATCTATCCTTCCCCTCTCCCCCCCTCCTCCTTCCTTTTATTTTTCCTCCGTTTTGCCCACTGGAGGGGAGCTTTTTCATCACACCACAGATGACATCCTTCTTTTAGTCAAGGTCGCTGAGGAGAGGCTCCCAGATGATTGTTGTCACCTGTCACCCCTTTTTCCCTTTTCAGCATTGGTGTTCTCTGAGATCTGCTGATTGTGCCAACACCATACAAGCTATTGCGCAAAGCAGCATTTGCTCTGCTGCCACGCTGATCATATTCTCACTGAGTGCAAAGTGTTTAGCCAAGTCATTGTCTGAGTGCAAGTGGCGATTTGCAAAGGCCGTGCTCCTTAATGATGCTTTTCATGGGCTGAGTGTGATGTCCTGATGGCTTGGCTTCAACTGATCCATTTAAGGTCTGGCCATACGCTCCACCATACTTAATATAGTTCATTATAGAGAGCGCTGGCCGAATGCCATACTTTGAAAGTCTCTGGATGCCACAATTCTCAATTAATCTGTGTGTGCTAGAGATCAGGTTAGCAATAGAGGTCATTTTTTCTCAACCATCATCCAGTCAAGCTGAACTTTGACGCTGCCCCCTCTCAAAGTCTCATGTTAATCTCTACCCACCTTTTTCATATCCGACTGTGGATCAGAGTTCACTTATGATTCTCCTTTACTTCATCTTTCCTATCTTTTCTTGCTCCCAACTGTGAACGGCTTGTATACCTTCTCTTTTTTGGCTGCATTCCTCTCTCTCTCTTCCTCTTCCACTCTGTCCCATGAGTTCCCAGAGGTGACAGGCAACGAATGAGGACACTCATTGTTACGCCAGCTAGAGCAAAGCCATGCATTTTTAATCTGCTCTGACACTATTCTCCATCTTTTTCTCTCTCTTTTTTTCTTTCTTTCTTTCTTTGTTCTATCTCCCTTGGCATCATGTCCCCCAGCCACAGCTTGATTCACACCCAGCAGAGAGGCATTTCACCTGGGACTACAAACCTCAGTGTCCTGCCTGCCCCTGGTGCTTGTGCCCTGCTGTGTGTGTATATTTGTTTGTGTGTGTGTACATGTGTGTGAATTGCAGACACCTCTGCAGTGTAGTTGTGCTTCAGGGCTTCACAGCTAGTGTCAGGTGGTGTGTGTGGGGGGGCTGTCTGCATGCACTGACCTTCAGCCATTAGCAAAAGGCTGCTTTCATTTGCTGTCCCACACACACACACACACACACACACACACACACACACGCACACGCGTGCACACACACATTTTGTCCACTGCATGTAAATGTCGATTCATGAAACTAATAGCACTATTACAGAAGTCCTTAGTTTGCCATCTGACAACAGTCTCTTGTGTGACTAGATCAATGGATTCATCAATAAGACACTTGGTGGATATTTAGTATCGCTGATTGGGAAAATGAGAACACCGTATAGAAACTAAATGCATCCGCTTTGATCTTACACAGACATTGACAGAAGTTAAAAATTTTAATTGAGTGATTTACACCCAGTTGCCAGTTTATAAGGCACAAATATCTTAAAGTAATGCAGTCTAATATAACAGCCATGTTATAAATTCTCTATTTATGATGTTTTATAATCATTTTTTTTTGTTAAGTGTTTTATAGAAATATTGATTAAATTTTTATTTCTTTTAATTTGGGCAACTACAGTTATCGTGCTGTTGAATTATACTGCATTATGCTGAGAAGTGTTTCTAGTATCCATCCCATTAATATCAAATATATACTAAATATTAAAGAACACCCCTCAGTATAACATTGTACAATTCAACAGCACTGCCAACCACAGCCTCCAAAATTTCCATATATTTGAATCACCTCTCTGAATCAATTATAGCAAAAATGAATGTGATGTTTACTGCAGGATTATTGTATTATTGCACCTAATAAACTGGCAGTTGAGTGGCACTTCAGACATAGTATGGGCAGCTGTCACCTCCAGAAATTCTCTGATGATACAGCCATCATTAGAAGTGTATCAGAAGAGGATAAACAGGAATCGAGGGAGGTCATCAAGGACTTTGTAGAGTGGTGTGAGCTCAACTACATAAATGCTGGCGAAAAAGGAGACGGTGGTAGAGATCAGCAAGAGGAGGCTGCACACTACACTGGTGACCATCTGGGTATTGGATATTGAGATGATGGGAGGGTACACCTGGGTGTTCACCTCAACAATAAACTGGCTAGTTGGACAACACAGATGTCCTATCCAAAAAGAGCTTAAGTTGTCTTCATTTGCTTAGGAGACTGAGGTCCTTGGGATTGTAAACATTTCTGAACATTTCATGACACTGTGGTAGCATCTGCACTCTCCTATGTAGTGGCCTGTTAGGCAGGTGGACACATGGAGGTGGACAGAAAAAGACTCAGTGAACTGGTTAAGATGGCTGTCTCTGTCCTGGGCTGTCCTCTAGATTCCATAGGTGGGTAAGAAGAAGATGTTGGCCAAACTGACATACATCATAGACACCTACATCATTAGAGGTGAAAAGTGTATACTGCATAGTGTATATAGCTGTCATAGCTTTGTATGTGTATATCTATTTATCTCTCAACCAGTGTTTTCTACCCCTACTTTTGAATCTTGAGCTGCTGTAACAAGTACATTTCATGGGTGTGGGTCAAATGATGTTTATCTTATCTTAAAGCATTTGCACTCCCGTTTGTGTAATATTTAACATTTATAATAATTGAAACCGTGAACAGTATTATTAACAAACAAGCAATGTAATTCATTTTAAACCAGAAGTTCTCAAACTTTTTTACCCTTTATAAATTGAGCAATGTCTAAATATGGCCCATTGTCATAAGTTGCACATGACAGAAATAAGAAAGATTACAGAGAAAAAGGAAAATATGACATTTAAAACAAAACACCTCTAATAATACCCTCTAAAGTTACTACAGAGCTGAATAAACAACCAGTATGACACTGTCTCAACAAACCAATATCAACAACTAAAAACAAGTTTCATATTAAGGTAATATTTGTTATTATCAGCACTGTATTGGATTAAACTACACAATGTTTCCATTATATTGTCCACCCCCACACAAATACAAAAGTACAGACTGTTTACACGGGGAGATGGATGTAACTATTAGGCGGGAGATGTGGAGGCCTTATCTCACAATCCCATTCTGTGTTTATCAACAAACAGGCCTATTTTTAGCCCCACCCATACACTGAGCAGCCAATCATTTATTTATTATGTTGATCCCTTAATGTGTAACCAGATTTATGAATTCAATAACATGCCTCTACTTGCACCACGTCTGTTTCCAGTTTATTTACATGGTTCTCACATGTGTGGATGCCATAATGAAAGTCATTACTCTCTTGCCCTGTGCTCCATTCTAATAGGACATTAGTATGCTCTTAGTGGTGCTGTTGGTATTGAACTCTTTCTGTCTCCTTCAGAGCAGACTCACTGCTGCTGGGTCTTTCCTTCATTCTCTCCCTCTTTTCCCCACCCGATGTCACCTCACCTATTTTCCCCACCGATCTCCATGTCACTCCCCCTGTCCCCGCCCCCGCCTTCCCTCCCTGCTGTTCTCTCTCCTCGTGCTTGAAAACGGCGAATTAGCTCCAGCCTTCAACAGGGATCTGCCTGTAATGAAGCCTTTGTGTTTGTACTCTGAGCCGGCGCCGTTTCGAAATTGAATTGGATGTTCTCTCCCCGCTCGGTTCCTCTTACCTTCCAGCTCCCAACACGGCCCATGCTTTCTCCATTATCTCCCGCATTCCTCCCCACAATGCTCCACATTGTGTGCCTCAGTATGCAGGCATGTATTTTGAACGCATGCAAGCACTCCCAGGCACACGTCCAAGTCCCCTCACCTGGTTGCATAATGTGCTATGAAGACACATTAACTGTATATGTATACAGTAGCAGTGTTCCCCTGTAGTATGGATGCACTTCAGTCATACACTCACAGTTTTATCCAATACAGACGCCCCTCTTGCCATCATGTCCATGGCCCAATTTGCAGTAATGCTCTATTTTGGCACCCAGAGCTCCCAATACACTTGTACTTGCACCCTCTCCAGAGTACTTCTCTCTCTTCTTCCCTATACTGCCACTGTCATCAGTGCTGATCCTCCGAGCTGGGTTATTGTTGCTGTTGTTGCCCAATGTGTAACTCTCTATTTCAAGTCTTGCTGACCCCGTTGTTCCCCACACATGGTGTGCGGCGCAGATGTATGGTGATGGCTTCCCTGCTGTCCGGGAAGCCATCACCATACATCTGCGCTCACCAAATCCTGCCTTTATAGTAGCAGGGGGCCGTTTTGTGTCCCCTTTCCATGCTTAGACTCTTAGCAAGTGCTTTAATCTTACTTGCTTCCTCTCTCTCCCCCTCCCCCCCCCTATATTTCCTACTGTACTCTCCTGGTAATGGTCGAGAATGAAAAGGAGAGCTTGTTTCTGTTCACTGATGCCCCAGTTGGCTCCTTGCCTTTCTTCCACTATTGTTGTTGGGGCTTACTCGTAGTTATTGGGCGCTTAAGAAGGTAAACACCGTAGGAAGCCTGACAGGAACATGACAGAATACAGGGGGTGGGGGTGTATTTAGGGAGATTGAAAAGGAAAATACATGAAATAGTTGGTGGAGTGTGATGAATGATATATGATGGAGTGCTTTCATATTCAGAGAAGGAAGAGGAGTAGACCAAGGGCCCTGCACTGCAGCAGAGTGTGCACAGAGGACTGAAAACAACTCAGGTTGCTGATTTTTCATGCACGTCAAAACCAGATAACACTCGACATGCAGACCCTTTGCAGAGGCCACAGGTTGAGAACTGTAGCCATTGCAGACTGAAAGTGTGACAGTCACAGTCCAATTTTCAGTTTATTTTTCAGTTTATAATCCTTTTTTCTTTTTTTGTGACACACAGAAACTTGACAAAAATCCATTGGCATTGCCTCTGGGCCAACATGTCACGTATCCACCAAATACATCCCTAAACTCTCTTTGACAGTGACACTTTATGTACGGATTGTAAGAAAAAGATGCAAACATGACATTTTGACTCACTGTTTGACTTAGCAGAAAAATAACCTAGAACATCAACAATAGCCAGACTGCAAAATAGTAGCACAGCCAGCATTGGAGTTTAAAGTCCCCTAAAGGCAGGGAGGTTAGAAGGGAGGTGAAAAGGTCATTTTTTAAGGCTGAAAACATATTGCAATTTTGATTTAGACCAGAGCTTTTAATAATTGATTGGAAAAAAGAATTAATCACACTTCTACAGTATATTTACCTGTCAAATATCAATGTCCATCAGTACCAGAAATGACAGCAAAACAGGGCCTGGTAAAAGGCTAAGAAAACCTGTAGTTGGGGGCAGGCCTACATTTTACATAATCAACCACTAGTCATCAGTTCAAGCCAATATTCAACTAGTCATTGCATTAATATAACAATTTATTTATTAAAAAATATATTTTGGGGGTATGAAGCAAACTGCCTATTAAATTCTAACAGCAACAGCAGTAATTATTCTGAATGTGTCAGAACAACCAGTAAGAAGACTGAAATTTTAATTTATTTCAACACAGCATAACCTCACACAAATGTTATTTAAACAACAGGAATAAATAGCTTCCAGTTCCTCAAAAAACAATTACTCAGGGACTAAACATAATGCATGATGTGTACAAATTAACTCACTAAAACTTGCACTTCACGCCTCCTGTCCTGCCTGAACCCGCCATGTCTTCATCGTCCCCAAAGTCCTGTTCGTAGCCACTGTAAATCACTTTGGTAGTGTTACGGTTACAGTTGTCAAACTGGCCTCCATCAGTCTCAGAGGCTGTGTCCCAGTCTAATAGGACTGCTACCTGGGATAACTAGGTAATGGCAGCTACAGCACAGTTACTACAGTGTTACAAGAAAAAAGGTCCATGTTGCAATCCTGGGCCTAATGACGAAGTGCAGCTCCAGAGTTTGAGGTGTTTTTTCATCTATGACTGATGAATAAAAGAAATCATGGCCAACTAAGACTCTTCTTACTAAAACAGTTTAGTCGACAATTAGGGCTAACTATTTCAAAGAAGAAATACACTCCAGTTGTGATTCAACTGATAAAACCAGACCTGTAGCTGCCAGTAGTCCTTCCTACGATGCTGACTGGTTGCACCACTTTTGGTGTGGACACAAACGGATAACTTGAAGCCTGGCAAGATGGATTTTCCCATGATCTTGCAAATGCTGCTGTCTTGCTAGGTAAAGCAATATGCCCAACTTTCTTTTAAATATTTTTTGGGACTTCTATGCCTTTATATGAAAAAAAAAGAAAAAAGAAAAAAGGCCTCAGGCAGGAGTAAAACCCAAAGCCTCTGCAGAGGACTCACAGCCTTAGTACATAGGGTGTACACTCTACCCACTGAACTACCAGGTCGTTTCTTTTTGGCACCTAGCGTATTACCACTATTACCATTATATTTTTTGTCTGTGGAAGAGCTGGGCTGCCGTTTACATACTGCATGTACAGCATAATTATGGAAAAAACTATTACAGCTGTATTATAGCTAGTTTAGTGCTGGTGGATGGGCACAGCATGTACTGGCTGTAGTTCACTCAGCCATATGGCAGAGGTGATTACCCCAGTGGTGTCTGGTTTTAACTTTCCCAGGTGTCTCTGTGGTGTAAATACACTACTGAGAAAAAGTTGTTTTTACAATTTGTAATAATTGTCAGTCTGAGAATTGTTGTGAATGTGCTCACAAAGATTTATAAGCCTTTATTTGTGTGATCCTTTTAAGCTGGAACATTGTTTCACTGGGTCCCTTTATTATAGCCTGGTTATGTTTTTAATGAAAGGGATGCAGTTTGTAAATCTTGCTGAAGGGCAGAGATTTTTCCAAAGCTGGTATGCTTCCTATTGCAGTTTTTTGTTACCCATTTATTGAGGCAAGCATCCACACGCAATTTGTTGGATGAAATTGTGGGTTGCATAAGTTATTTCCTATATCATTATTTATGTTCTATTTTTCTTGGCTGCAATACATTTCCAGTTACAGTGACCCAATTTTC
>NC_139339.1:22512258-22584758 GCF_056507025.1 Lutjanus erythropterus
TTTGGCCTTTCCTTGGTAGACATTTCTGTGTCCCAAATAACCCTCCAATAAAGTCTTATAAGGGTCTAATAAAGGGTTTAATAGTGTCTAATGAAGAACTTTCTTTCTTTTGTCTGATTTGATGCAAAGTTTAATCTTATCGGTATACTATAAAATAAAGATGATTACATCACCCAAATAGCCTTCTTTCACCTCAAGAACATCGCCCGCCTCCGTCCATCCCTCTCCTCCACGGCTGCAGAAAGTCTCAGCCACGCCTTCATCATATCACTCTATAAGAACGAAGACGATTCACTCTCAGCCATGATAACTAGAGTGGCTGAGGAAGGCCATGACTTGACCTTGGGTCCAACCGAGTAACAAGCCGTGCAAGTAGCTGGTGACACCCGCAGTCAGAGAGGAGTGAAGTTACCCGTTGTGTTGTGTGTTTAGACTCACTCCTCGCTCTAGGTTAAACCACATTCACTTCTCGCTGTTTCACACCTCTCTCAGATTGCACTTTAATCAGTATTAACACATTTGCTGCAGCAGTGACAGTAAAAAAGGAAGTGAGTAGACTACTATCTATTAAATGGCTCTTCTGCATTTTAAACATTTGCTTACTGAAGTGTTAAAGATAGAAAAGCTGTGGCCTTTATTTGCAAAATTAAACACTACCAGTAGCGGCACGGCGGATAAAGTTTGCAACTTCAATTTAGATTAATTTAGTTTGGTTGAGTTTATCTGAGGAGACAGGTGAAGCACTCACAGATACACCTCGGCTTGATTGTCAAGAACAACAACACGCAAAAAGTCACAAACTTGATGGTCCGTAATTTTTATGTATCAACACATAACACATGAGCTGTAATTATCATGGATGAAAAGCACAGAAAAAATTAGTGATAGCCCAGGAGACAGCCAATTAAAATCAACAAGTGCTACTTGCTGTATTTATTTATCACTCACAGCGACTATCCACACCTGCGTGCAATTTCAGTGAACCAGCTACTTTCTGTGTCAGGAAAGAAGGCGAAGAGAGCCAAAAATCTCCCCAGTGGAAAAATCCATTCGAAGAGAAGGAGAGAGGGGAGGGAGAATAAATGGAGGGGCGAGTCATTAAAATCTGCAGTGGCGTTAGCAGAAGGACTTAAAACATCACAAGCATTTTCACACCTGTTTGTTGTATGTAACAAAACAATTATAAGTGTAGCTGAGATTTGAACTATTCAGGAATATTCTTTTAATAACTAGGGACCAAGCACTGAATGATGTGAGGACCCTACTGTTCCTCTAATCCTTCTTCTTCTTCTTCTTCTCGTTATTATTATTATTATTATTATTATTTTTTTTTTTATTATTATCATCATTATTTGTCGTCTTTCATTGCAAAAATGAGGTGCAAAGTTGGCGTACACATCAGGAATATAAGTGTGGTGAAATGGCTCAAAGTAAAAGCCCCCTCCTTTAATGTTGACCTTATTATATGAAATTTGGTAAACACATGTATCATATCCAGACTTGCAAAATAGCCTCTTGGAGCCAAACTCTAAACCCCAACAGGAAGTCAGCCATTTTGAATTTACTGTGAATCTTTAGGGCATTTTTTTTTTTTTTTTTTTTTTTCCCATTTCTGGCCATTGTACTTTGAACATACTTACTAGGAAACTAATCAGATGATGAATGTTGCATGTTTTGCCATGAAAGAGGAAGCTGTTGTAGCTTAGCTTGTGCTAATTATCATAGCGCCACCTTCTGACAAAAGGAGGTAAGCCTTGTGTGAGAGTTATA
This sequence comes from Lutjanus erythropterus, assembly GCF_056507025.1. Lineage (NCBI taxonomy): Eukaryota > Metazoa > Chordata > Actinopteri > Lutjaniformes > Lutjanidae > Lutjanus > Lutjanus erythropterus. The sequence continues at coordinate 22,514,029 of NC_139339.1, forward strand.
ATTTGATTTAAGTGAGATTTTCATGATGTGGTCTATGCTTGATATACCAGAACTTCTCAGGTTTGATAAGAGTCCCAGCCTGAAGACATCGATGTGTGCGGCTGTGACACACTCCGTCAGGTGGGAGATGTGAGGGTCCGTTCAAGTTGCTTGTTAATTTATTTTAATCTTTAAGTTTTAATAATTAGATTTAAGGCTCAGACCTTTTTTGATACTCTCTCCATAAGCAGCCACTGCTACCATCAGTTTTAGTATAAATAAGACATGCAGCCTTATTATTTATTTATCATCTTACAGTCACAACATTTAGCCTAAATTCTGCTGCTCACATTAAAACAATAACAAAAGACTTATTTTGACATTACAACAAGTAGTGTACTATTATGGCAGTCGCTTTCTTCAACTGCTGATGAAAATCTATTCAAAGAAATCTTGGCTGCATCCAAAATACCATAGTAACATGCTATATAGTATGTGAGATTTCTTAGCATGTCCAAAACCTTTGCATGAAGCCAATAGGTGCATATTATTATCCCACAATGCAATGAAGTAGTGATGACAACAACAGTTTTATTGATGTTTTTTTTTTTAAATATGTTGATCAATGTGAATTGTCCCTAAAATAAACTAATGCAATAAATCTTTATGTGGGCTGGGCTTTTATTATACGATACTCAGCTGTACATTTTCATTCATAAATTCATTTATTCTTACTGTGGCTGATCTGTTTGACAAGACGATAAAGGGTTTAATAAAACGTCACGTGTAAACATGCAATTTGACAAACGCTTTGCTTGTTAATCACACTGTGCACAACATCTTTATGTTTTCTAAGGAGTCACGTTCTAATGAATCCTGATGTCTGTGGTCATGGAATATTTGACGGAGAGCAGCGAGGGCGGACGTTTCGTGTCACTGTTGGTGGGGACAATAAACATCTCCCAGCTGGAGCTGATCAAAATGATTGCTAGGGACATTCAGTAGTCGCTGGATATCGGTATGGACATTCTAAGCCCTTGGACGGTTGTGTTGCATGAGAGATGGCAGCTCAGTCTTTCCTTATTTCATCACACGGCCCCGTCTCCTGGAAATTGCATTTATATATCACTAATTTGCAACGGCAAATATGTTTTACAGGAAACATAATCGATGCCTGGATTATGTTCAGCGATGTTTCTTTGAGGAAACTCTACATTTATGTGCCGCACTGGAGCCAGGGTCAGTTGGGGTGGATGCCAAACATATAAACATACAAAGTGCAGGACTGTGACGACAAAATACAGCGTTCACATCCAGAATCCTGTGAGCGGTTACTGGTTTAGGCAACAAAAGATCATACTTTCAGTTGAATGTTCAGAGTATAAAATTTATAAGAGTATAGCACTGTTTCCCAAACTTTTTTTTTCTGGGGACCCACTTTTTACAAATGACAAGCCATCATGACCCAATCTAAGGTTAAAACGGTTAATCTTGGGAAGTTAATTTGTGCCTAAATAAAAATATAATTTCTGCATCATTTTATTGAAATCATATGCAATTTAAATGCTTCATAAATGAGACATGAATTTATTTAGGCAAAGTTAACAGGCCGTCTCATTATTTTTATTTTCTCTCTTTAGAAAAAAAAATAGGATGTTCTGCTTCATATATTTTGACAGAATTTACAGGCTCTCATTTTTTTCCTCTCATCAGTAAAACAATATGCGCATGTTAAATCTTAAACTTGCTGAATTTCTTCCATAGCCTTTATTTATTTGGTGACCCAAATAAAATCTCCTGTAGGTCCCAACCCAGTCTTTGGGAATGACTGGTGTATAGTCACCTAAAAACAAGATTCATTTTGTTTTCCTCACTGATGGTATTGTCATCTCATAGTGGGGCCACTTCAGTGTTCAGGCACTGCAAAAGCATGATATTGGACAGTTGAAAGACGCACACACATGCAAAGCTTTAGTAAATCAGGCCCTTAATGTCTTATGTCATTGCTGACTTCTTCTGTAGTGCCTAAACTTAAGCATAAAGTGGAATAGTGTTGTAGCCACTATGAATGTATAGTTTATTGCAAGATAACCTATTTTGTTGGAAAACAAATGAAACTTATTGTCTCTGAACATTTTATGTAAAGGCCCATAATCAACATTTTTGTGACTTGCCTGGTACATTAATTGACAACATTCCCTCATTTAACAAAATTGCATCAAAATGTATTTGCTTTTGCAAAGTAGCTGGATTAAAAAGCATAATTCCTAGGAGACAGGGCTGCATCAGATCACTGTCGAGAACAAATTGAGCAAGTTTTACATCCGCCGACACATCTGTCAAACGTGAGGGACAGGCTGCTGCGGGAGAGCGACGTGTCTCTTGCGCCACTGACTCATTGATTTCCTTTTGCATTTAACTGTTTCATTTCTAGCCCCACTGGGACCTAATTGCTTGGGCGGCGGTTCTTTCTGTTATGTCTTCTTCACTGCCTTCTATTTTTTAGAGTGAACGGAGCCCGTATCAGCTCGGTCACTACACCAGGCCCGGGTAATTACTGCCCAGGGCTAGTTTATCCCACTACTCTCCCACTGTACCATCACTTGAGTGATTGGAGCCGCGGGGGGGATCACCAATGTAACAGGTCATTACTCATAAAGGTCTGGACTTGCAATATAGAGTCGAACCTCTTTGCAGTGGAAAAAAGCTCTTGCTTCAATAAAAGAACATGGATTGCTTATCTGAGATAGTGGCAAGCCCATGGATCATTCTGCTGTAGATCACTTCAAGTAGCTTTAACTCGTCTGCAGGTGGAAGGATTTCTTTGTCTGTGACCACAAAAACCCAGCATGGCTGACAGGAACTAAAAATAATAGTGCATAAATTATATAGCTTATTAAAGGTTGATGAGTGTTGAAAAAAAGGCTGCCATAAAACACAGCCTGCATTTTTCATTAAAGTGAACACAAACATAAAATATTGCATAAACTTACATGTCAGGTTAAATTCATACCATTAATAGGTCTTCCCACCAACATATCAGTTGTGTTGGTAATTTCGGAGGTTGCTCAAGGTGGCTTATGACCAAATCAAGAGCTAATGAAATGAGGAAATCCATCTGGAAATGGATAGATTACCCTGGATGCTGGCAGAAATTCCATTAACATCTGGCAAAGGCATGTTGCACCCCCCTGTCTGAGCCAAAGACATTTGGCATGAAGTCTGAACACTCCATGAGTAAAAATAAGTAACACGCTACATTTATTTATTTATTTATGTATTTTTCTGTTTATGTATTTTGGCTGTATTTTTGTTTTGCAACCTGGGAGAATTCAGACCGGATGTCTCTTTGTTTGTGAGCAAAAAGTATGCAGATATTTGCACAAGACAAATTGTTTGTGCGACAAGACACAGAGGGCACCGGGGTGATGACTTTTGATTTCCTTGTTGTTTTGTTGTTTCAACATGAAGTCAAACAGATTCAGGCAAAGCGCGGCCTTAACCCGGAGCTTTGTTATTCATCAGTCGATTACGCCGATCAATAGTATTTGTACAGACAGAGGTTTGGCTTAGCTTCTCTTGACATTAAACCCACTCACTGCGTTTCCATCTTTTCTTTGAAAGAGTACACTTAGCTAATTGTTTTCATGACATTTTCACATGTATAACCAACAAGTCTGAAGGCCAACGCAGTTATTAGATCTTCAAATAAATATATTTCTTCGTTCATAAACTTAACAAACGTATTAATGTCACATAAATCATTTAATTCCCAGTGACTATGCCAATAACATTATTACAAAACACCCCAAAGAATAAGTAATGGGACTACAAACACACAAGATCCAGACCTTCTTCAGAAAATTAGCTCATAATACATTAGCATTAAATCTTACTATAATCTGAAGGTTGTTTGCAACGATTTAACTGGAAATTTCTTTAGACATCAGTTCATGATTTCTTTCTTGAACTTGCTTCAAACATCTTAGAAAGTTAATGGCAGATGGTATGAATAATCTTTCAAAGACTTTAATGTCTTTGTTATCTGTGCTAGGAATAAGCCTGGAGGGGATCATGCGATCGTTTATGTGTGATCAATGGACCTGGAGTTTGTCCACAGCCAATCTTACATACTATCTGAAAATATCTGAAAAACACCATGAGAGAAATTCTTCAAAGTTGGCAAAAGGATGAGCTGATTAGATTTTGGTGGTCAAAGGTCAAAGGTCACTGTGGCCTCATGTCCATTCCACTCTTATGGATGCAATATCTCAGGAACTTGGAGGGAATTTCTTCAAATTTGGTACAAATGTCCACTTGGATATAAGGATGAACTGTGAATTTTTATAAATGGAATAATATTATCTCACATTTTACATGAAATAATAGAAGACAGTGAATCAAATTTAAAACTTTAGTACAACAGAAAGAAGAAGGAGGGATAGGTGTTCCAAATTTTCAGAATTAACAGTTAACAGTTTTGAAGTGGATGAAAGGAGAAACAGGAGCCAAAAGATATCAATGGGGACGTTACCATTTATAGGAAAATGAGCATGGAAAACATAAACAAGGCAGATCCAGTGTATTTTAAACACTGTAAAAGACTGGAAGCATATTTGCAAAATATTACAAATAAGCAGTGAATACGTGTATCTTAGAGAAATGGTGCACAATTCAGACTTTACACCAAATAGGACTGATAAAATTTTACCGGGATAGCAAGAGATTAGCAACCTACTCGCAGAGACTCACAAAAAGTACAACAGATTGATTTGAAATTATAGCTTCAAAGTATGAGTCAGACCCAAAACATTTCTTAAAGTATTTAGAGGTGAGAAGTTATCTCCTGAAACACCTCGAAGAGAACAAATGAGTTAGAACAACACTTGATTCCAAACAGAAATGCAGCTAAAGACAATCTTTCAAATATTTATAACATATTACAGCATAAAAGTGGGGGAAAAGAATTAATAAAAAAGCAGAGGACTGGAAAGGCTTATTAAATGAAAATTTTCAGACTTCACAATCGAAATACCGGAGGGAATTTTCTTGGAAAGAGAGCATGAGGTATATCGTCACACCCTGTGAATATGGTAAATGTTATCCTTTTGTCGGGACTAATTGTTGGAGAGGATGTGGAGAACCAAAACCAAATTATACACATACATTTTTTTTTTTAAGTGTCCTGTGTTAACACCCTTCTGGGAAGAGGTTGAGAAAACCTTAAAGAACGTCTCTGAGTTAAATAAACCTCTGAAACCAGAAAATTATTTGGGTTTTAATTTGCAGGGGACAAAGAAACACCGCTGACACGAATCTCTTCAGCATACTGCGTGTGACAGTCATGAAGGACGAGGACATGGAAAATCCTCCTAAACTAAAACTATAGTCACCAACAACAGAACAAAGTTTAGATGCTAAAAAATTAACATGACATACGAAAAAAGAATAAGAGACCCTGAAGACTTCAGACCCCTCTGCTGTGGTTGTCATGTTGAGTATGTGTTCTTTAATTTATCTAATTAATATAAAAAGTCTAAAATTTTGCAGTGTACACGAAAGAGACATTAGTCTGGAATGATAAACTTTTAATCATTGCAATAAAGTAAAAAAACACTGCTCATGTTTTGGTGGTCAAAGGTCGAGGACACTGTGATCACAAAACACGTTTTTGTCTCTTTCTCAAGATTTCATTTACTAATTATGAGTAAATCAATCAAAATGTTGGTGATTACAAAGAGGTTACATCCAAATATTCTTTTAGAATTGGTGGAGATCTGGATTCTGTTGAGTACAGCCTTTTATTTGTGATTAACCCATAAAAAATAAACGGTATTCTTTCTTTTTAATATATCACGGTAACGATTTTCTAAGAGTAATAGAGTTCTCAAATGCAGGTGTTAATATGTTTTGCTTGGTTAAATGTGAGGCGAGTGTGATCCTCCCCCACACAAGTCATTCACAGTTACCATTCTATACTAATTTAAAAAAATCACACACACACACACGGATATGCCTGTATGATCGCATAATTTAATACTACTACAAAACATATTTAAATAACCAGGGCATCTAATGGAAAAAGACAGAGGAGGCATGCAATAACCACATCTAATTATGTGTTGCCCCGTTGAAATATTTGCATTGTCTTGTTTCATAAATTAATTGTATCACCTGTCACATTTTATCAAGATATAAAGTCGCACAGTCCATCAGCCATCTAGGTTACACACTCAACCTCCATCTGGATGATGATGCAAATGCTTGCAAGCATAACAAGTTTAATTCAGTTGCAAGATGCTCATTTTACAAAATGTCATAACCCTTTCAACCACTTTCAGACGTCTCATGAAAGAACACGGGGGGCTTCAGTAGCAAACAACAGTGCGATCTGCGCATGAAAAGAGTTTTCTGATCATAAAAGAAAGAGATGAGTCCAGAACAGGCAAGAGAATATGATAAAAAGCAATGTGGAGTTAAGAAAGCGTCAGTGGTGTTAAGTTTTTTGAGTTAAGTTTGCAAATATTTTTAATTTTCGGTCAGGAGTCAAACATGAGTCACTTTGGCATGTTTTATTCATTAATTTAGTGAGTTATTTATTATGTGATTTTAGGACTGACTTGGTTGATTCAGGTAGTTAGCAGTGTGGGTGCAAAACAGCACTTATGTCCTCGAAATAATTTTAAAAGCCTGATGCCGTTTTCCCTCAAGAATATTCAGAAAGTGCACTGTTGTGGCGCATAATAGCCCTGATGCAAAAACTTTTAATTTGCATATAGAATCCACAGGAAATGTGTTTTACATGAGAACAAACCAACTGAAAACAATTGGGGGCTGAGACCATCAGGAGCAACAGAGATATAGTCGTGGTCCCAGAATTGAGCCTTGCTGCACTCCATACAGACAAAAAGTTTTGGTAACTAAAGAGTCTGAGGAACGAAAAGTTGGAGTTGTGACTTTTCCACACAGAAATTTGGCGTTTTTTTTTCTGAAGTATTTTCCCAAAGAAACTACCTACAACAGCATCTTCAAAAGCTCCTTGTGGCTTTTCCACATTTTTAGGCTTTTGCTCGAAATCACATCACATAATCACCATCTGTAAACAGCGGAAGCTACTCAGCTCTCACCGCAGGAGATGGACGCCGTTTTCCCGGGGGATTTGCACCGAAGAGGACGGTGAGGACGACTGAACATCACTTACTGTTGTTTGTTGTTGTAACATAGCTGCTGGGGTTAAAGTGCGGGACATTTCTCCTTACTTTGCTTTGAAACTCTAGCGTTATCCACAGAAGAAACATCTGCTGTTGTCAGACTCAGGAAGCAAACAGAGAGAAATGTTGTGGATCACAGTTGTTAGAAAATCGACCTGAAGTTACTTTCTTTCTTTCTTTTTAGTATACTTGTTGTGTGTCTGGTGTTTTTTTTTTATATACTGAATCAAACTTGGTCATAAAAGCCACACAAGCCTCATATTTGATATCTAATTAAACAGGACATTGTGTTTTTTAAGGTAAAAACAACTTGTCCGTTTCTTTATGCGCCGGTGACAGCCATTGCCGGAGGTGTCATGTTTTCAGGTTGTCCCATTCATCCCATTCTTTTTAACGTGACATCTCAAGAATAAACTGATGGAATTTCTTCACATTGTGGCAATAAGGTACACTTGGACTCAAGGATGACCTAATTCGATTTTGGTCACTCTGGCCTCAAGTCTATCCAAGACATTAGAGGTTAAAGATAACTGTATCCAGGAAAACATGACTCAAGAATTGATACGTTAATTATAACAAAGTTTCACACACAAATATGGTAGTGATAAACACTTGACTCTGTACTCTTCTGTAAAAATAGTCTCTAAGTGAAGACAGCATGTTTCTCACTGGAAATGATTAACTGGAATCAGACGTGTCAGTGTCAGTATAGTAGAAATAAAAGCTTTATACCTTTTATTAAATTCCTTCAAAGTCTTGGCTACATATATCTGGACAGACATCGATCTGAACAGCAACTTGACTGGTTGGTGGAGGAATAAGACTGTGAGGCTGTAGTTTTTGTTTTAAGTATTTTAATCAAACTTGGTGTAAAAAGCTGCATATTTGGTATCTAATTCAACAGGACCTTTTTAAAATGAAAACAACTTATGATTGTTAGTTTCTCTGTTTTTGCAATAGAGCTGTTTGTTTGGGTTGAGCAGGAAAATGCTCTTTTAACTGCAGTAACATACTAGAAGTGTACAGAGGCCTAGAGAGTTAATGAGCATTTTAGATTCCTTGTCTCTTTCTCTTTTTTTTGTCATAGATTGTGTTATGTTGGCTTGACATACTCCCCTGATTACTCTGTAGCCAGGCAGAAAAAATTACTGATATTGCCACTTTTCTCTGCAGGCAACCAAAGACAAAACCACGAGAACGTGCAAGAAAAAGTGAAAATAATGCCATGTCGAGATCATATCCATATGAGTGATAATGGCTCATTTGAAACGCATCCAATTCTGTCACATCCACACACACACACACACACACACACACACACACACACACACACACACACACACACCGCATTCCAGGTCTCTCTTTGCTTTTCCCTCTCAGACTGATGAAACACTTTAGCAAAGTGGACCAGCCACTCTCCTTCAGCACAGGAAAACAGACTGTTGAATGCCACTAATGTTCAAATGTGTCACAGACAGGAACACTCGCCCGGCTTCCTGTAGCTATTCCATCTGTGTGCAAATTCTGCTCCCCTGAACATACAGTTTTATAGCCGCGCACCCGTTAGCTCCGCACCTTGCAAAAGGAATTATTACAAACTGAGTACCTCAAAATATTAGCAGGGACACCATTAAATGTCTCTATAACCATGGCAACCACTTCCTCGCCGAAGCGTATTTATCCACAAACACACACCAACAGTGCTGCTGCAAGAAACTCATCACTCATTATCCACCGGCGCTGTAACTTGTTCATTCTGAATATTACAAAGAAAAACTGAGGCAGGCTACTTTAGCGCAGCGTCTTATATCAAACACCACCGCTGTTATTAAACTATTACAATACTCATGCCTTCTTACAGTATTGAATAGTTCAATTATTATCATGAACAACTTCCAGAGCTAAAAAAAAAACAAGGAGCAAAGTTTAATGAAATGTCACCACGAGACAAAACCTGCAGCTTCTCCATAGACGATGGCACTTTGTGGACTCATATAATACCCGTTTGAGCTTTTATGTAAAAGTAATCTTCCGTTCATTAATTTTAGTTGACATTTAAGAACCAGAAATTGTTCCCATGTCTCTTTCAAATTGCCACGCAAACTGCCATTGTGTCTATAAAGTTCACCATCAATAGATCACCTTATCGTTTTATTTCATGATTGCATCAAGTCTTTGGCTCAAGCTTCTGTCTTTATATTAAATGAAACGGCATTGGCCTGCCAGAGATTGTAGCAGTATGAATGGTAAGCTTTTGGTGATTTAAAAAAGAAACCGTTTCGTCTATAAGTTGAATCTTCATACCATGAGTGCACAGTTCATTATTTTCATGGCCAAACCTTTAAGAAAGCTGAATGCTTTAATGAATAACTGATTTTGAAGGTATTTTAAATGAAAACACGATTTTAACAATATACTTTATATGCCATTATTAAACCCTACACTTTTTTATATAATAAATAAGCTATAGATTTTGAATACATCTCTACTTGAATCTCCCTGAGTGGTTTCTTTCATCAAACTGCACTGCAGGACTCGTGAAGTGATGAATCCTTGGAAATAGTTGACTGTCAGTTATGTTTATTTTCCCGGCTCACAATAACATTGGGTAAATACGGGGGATCTATCAGTCATTGTGGCATGCTGGCAAAAATATATAAACAAACACATACAGGACACGAAGGAATCCACAGACGCACAAAAACAAACCACAAATCCTCACGGATTTCAGTTTTACACAAATACTATTGATGTGCAAGAGATGTGTTTACGTTGATCAGTATAATCATAGGATTTTTAAGATGTTAATTATTTGTTTTTATGTTCAGACATTAAGTAAACTAGTAGTTGTTAGTTCAGACAGACATTAGCTGAATGGTTGTTGCACGTTTATGATATTAATTTAAAGTTTTATATACATGAAGCTCTCACTCATCTCACCTTGACTTAATCAGCTGATTACATCATATCAGTGCAAGATCAGTTCATCAAGTCACTGAACTTCATGTCCAGTCTGCAGCATCACCTGCATCTCCAACCACCACCAGTGTCCAGATCCCAGGAGGCAGGTTTCTCTATTCTTTACCCCCTTTTAACAGTTCATGTGTGATTGTAATAAATACCACGGTGGGGTCTAATCACCAAAGACTTTTACATCCTCATTCTTGGTGCTCATGTCAAATAAATTATATTCATTCTCAGAAAAGTCCCTCCTGGCTGAAATATTTTTGGGGCAAGACGTGAGTTGCCTGTTCAATACTGATGGCAAAAAGAGTAATAACTTTAAAAGTTTGGGAACAACAAGCGAGGACTTGTACTCGTACTTGTACTTGTGAATTTATAAGCTTGACGGATGATGTATACACTCTGTATTCCAGGTTACTGAGATGCCCAGCTAAAAGCAGCTACAGCACAGTTAACTGCAGTGCACTGGTGGCTACAGGGCTAAAAGATCAAATGTCCATGTTGCAACCATCCAAACAGCTCCTAAATGGAGTTTTAGGTGTCTTTACTTCTTTACTTCTGTGACTAACCAATAAATGAAAATTTGGTCTTCTCACAGACTAATGGTTTTGTCAACTATAAGCAGGCAGCCCATTACATTACCATGTTATTTAAAAGCTCATTTTCTTGTTTGTAGTTGAACCACAGGTGGATCTTGCACTATCAAATTCCATCCATAATATTTAGTTAATAACCTAAAGATCAAGTGTGTAAGAGTGAAGGATTATAATATTCCTAAGTATGTTTTCATTAGTTTATAATCACCTAAAAAGGGGGAAGATCCTCTTCCATGGAGGTTGCCATGGCGAATTAACCAAACAGTGGCCTTTTGGATGTTACACAAGTTTGACAGCCGCCATATTTTCTTCTATATGCTTGTAAGGGGAGAGTGAGCCACCTACAAGTTCACTGGTAGATGCCACTAAATCCCACTCACTATTCCTTTAAACATGGTTAAAGTTAGTGTTAGGAGGCCTGTGGTTGGGCTTATGGTCTGCCATGTTTGCAGCTTTGGAAAAAGAAAAGACCAAAAAATCATGGGTTTGTAGTGCTGTAATTGTTTTTTTTTCTTGGAGTTTGTTTGTACTGTAGGCTTTGGCAGTGCTCCCAATCAGAGGAGGGTAAGACAAAATGAATATGCCTGTGATTTCTCATGAAATTGCATTTCGAATGGATTTTTTCGAAAAAAATCACTATCTTATCCCACTGTTTGTTTTGTGTATGCACAAAAGATACACTTCCAAAGACATACAAAAACCACAGTCAGTTCATATATTTAAAAGAAAATGCCTCTAGAATATGTGTGATGTGATGTGCACACTTGGTCAGATGAGCAGGAAACAATGAAGAAGGCGATGTGGAGTTCAGTGAACGCAGACCTGATCCCAATTTGTCAGCAAGAACTAATAAACGTGTCACTCCCACTCTTTGAGACGCGGCTCGGCTCCACTAATGACAGTCGCTACCGATTTAGCCTCAGCTGGCTCTGCAATTAACCGGTTGATTTTCAGGTGCTCTCTAGCAGCATCAATGCAAAGACTGTGGCTATCTCGACATGTGAGAGTGTAATGAAGGCGTGTCTCCTCAGTCAGCGTGAGCAGTAAAAGTGTTTATTATGCGCAAATTATCAGCTAGTTCTGTAGTCATTAACCGCTCTTAATATGCACGTGTCTTGTTTATGATTCTCACTGCAATTAACTCTAATTTAAAGGGTTTGGCGTGTGAGTACTAGTGAGTCACTGGAAACAGCAGTAGGGAAGATGATAAAGGTTGCTGAATATGAGGCCGTGTTTTGAGTTACGATGGGTTAAGGAGGCTGTAATAACATTATTTAAAATTTACAAGTCAAACACTTCTAATTATCCATGAGGATGTCCTAAATTTATGAGCAAAACATTACAGCACTTGGGACTTGCAGCAGCTCTAACGCAGAGCTTATTCCAAGCTTGTGCTGACAGACATGAAAACTTAAAGGAGGCATTGTATATGGATTCAACAAGAGATTGAAATACTCTTTATTATGCTCATAACAGTCCATCTCAGGATAACATCCTGTCCTGTTGTAGGCTGGATGCACCGTCTTTTCTGAGTACGCAGGGCGGCGCTGTTCAGGCTGGTGAGGCTCAGTTCCATGTCGCTAAGCGCTGATGCCACGTTGTCCCACTTTCATGGATGGCCTTAATCTCTGCCCTTAGCTGAGGCAGATTAATCCCGACAGTGCTGACATTATCTCCTGTTCTACACTGTGACACTGGACACAGGAGGAACTCCCAACATCCTCACTTCTCTAAGCTCAAACATCACCTCTGATGCTGCCGCATCCCGATCCGGTGCCAAAGAATAACTAAGAGTGTTGGTCACAACTGTAGAGCTCTAAACTGCTCTAATAACGACATTTTACTCAAGAATTTAAAGCACAGACTATGAATTTGCCACTAATACATAGAGTATACTTGATTTAAGATACAATAAACTATTCGTTGTATGGATTATGCTGGTAGGTGGTTTAGGACTTTTGCATGTCATCATTTCCTTTTAGAGTAATGATGCTGCAGTTACTCATATAAACCACATAAATTTGTCAGATGAATGCAATAAATTGAATTTATTGTTGAGGCTGATTTTTGCAGAGGTGGAAGAAGTGCTCAGATGTTTTACTAAAGTAGCCATGCCACAGTGTAGAAATACAAGCAAAAGTCCTGCATTCAAAATATTACTTTAAATTTCCATGAAGTCAAAATCAATGTTTAATGTTTTATTGCGTTAGATGTCACCTGTACACCAGTATCTGGCGCTACAATGAAAGAAGTTGCTTTGCAGATATTCTCGGGTATTTTTAATTCTATTTCAGACTTTGTCTTTTTCTGGAAAATGACTCATCCTTCTCTCAGGGGCTTAACTAACTTTGCGAAGGAATGAAACACTTCCTCACTCATGACATCGCCAGAGCGTGGAAGGAGAATATATCCCATAACTGGAGTGGACTAGAGTGTTTCTTGGGACTTCACTGTACAAAAGCTCAACCTTATAACTTTATTCACTTATTTCGGTGAAACTGGACCATATTTTTCCAGTTTTCCCTCTGACGTCCTCCAGCTGCTCAGCGTCAAGTCTTGGTGATTTATTTGCAGAGTTAGCTGAAGGATAGATAGCTTTAGCAGCTTAATTGTTGCTAAAATAACTGACTTTACTGGTAGCTGTTAGCTGCCATTAACAGGAAACAGAACTTGGCTCAGCAGTGTTATAGCTGGTCACCAGAACAAACACCTCAAAGACCAACAGGGACTGCAGTATCAATGTCATTTCCCTGATAGACAGATAGCTTTAGCTTACCTGTTGTTACAGTAGGTAACTGTAATTGTTAGCTGCCATTTGCAGGAAATGGAACTGGGCTCAGCAGCCTCCAAGTGAATACAGCTGGTAAACACCTCAGAGACAGACAGGCAATATAGTACTGAGGTTGTTTATGGAGTTTCCTGGTGGAAAGATAGCTTTACTTGTTAAAAAAAAATAACTCACCAGTCACTGCTGTTAGCTTGGTTAGCCATGACTCAGCCCTGAATATGTCCTCTCTCCTTCCTACATCCGCATCCTGCTTTAGCTGCATGGTGGAGAGGTGTGAAGTCCCTCTCTAGCTGCCTGTTTTTACAGTGAACATGTAAGTAATAAGCACTCTCTCTTAAGTAACAGTACAAAAGTAGGCTATTAGCATCAAACTGTACTTAAAGCCCTTATTATGCAGAGTGGCCCATTTCAGATTCATATTGGATTATAACTCTTGATGCATGATGTGTAAATCACTTTAATGTTGCAGCAGGCAAAGGTCATTAGTCAGAATCTGCAAAGTAACTAGTGACTAAAGGTATTACATTATCACAGTGGGGTAAAAAGTAGAATATTTCTTTCTGAATGGTAGTGGAGTAGAAATACCAAGTTCCAGAAAATGGAAATACTCATGTAAAGTGCAAGTAGTGGGCTACTTAAGTAAATTACTTGAGCAAAAGTACTTTCTTCCTTTTACTCAGTACCTTGGCCTGTACACTGAGTATTGTAAGTGCATGTCAGACTGGCTGATGAAATGTATTGGGTGGTAAATATTTACCACCTTGTGCGGCTTGCACTGGTGGTGCTGCTGTGGCTAAAAACAATGGACGTCAGGGCCCTGCTGGTGCACTCTGACAAACATTTTCCATTAATTATCTTTATAATTTATAAGCCAGGAGCTGTTTGATGTACCGTGACAGATTATCATAATAATGATGGAGCACAGTGGATAGCGGCCCACTGGAAAACATGTTTTATTAGAGGAATGAGGCTTCTTCCTCTTTATGCAGCAGTCACCTCGAAGCGGGCTTCATTTCTCGTTGTTGTAGAACTTGTAGAAGTACAGAAACTTCACTCTCATGTGCAAATGTACAGTATAAGCGGTGATACAGCATTGTGTTGAAGGCTCTGATCAGTACTCAGATGACAAACAGGGAGAAATTATTACTCTAAATCATTTTCTCTCAGGAAAACAATTAATTATGTTAACTGAAGTTAAGTAATTTCATCCCAGACTTTACAGCTTAAACACAGATTTAAGTTTTTTTGCCCTTGTTTCCTCTTACACTGTTTACCAACAGTGTAAGAGGAAACATAAGATAAAATTCAATAGCCATTTTGGTGGCCAGCAGGCTAATGTGGTCCCTTTACAAAACCAGGCACAAAATGATAAGTACATAATCCAGAGCGAGTGAAGAATGGGAATGAATTGTTAATTAGTTGAATAACTCACACTTGGTTAGTCTTTGCGTAATCATTTATTTATTTATGTTTTCCCAATCAGTCAGTTAAAGACGGAACTACAACTGCATCTCATTTTACAGCCTTGTCATTAAATGAAAAAGCGACCCCTGGTGGCAGAACATACACATTGTGCATTTAATGCTAACTGTCCACCAAGAACTGTTGAGTGAGTCTAGCCAAGAATACGTGACAAGCAGTTTGCATTTCTGCTAACTGATAAACATGCTAATGCTAACCTACATGAGGCTGCGTTAACGTAGCACGATTCAAAGTGTCCGTCTTCATCATCTGCTCAAACGACCGGAATTAAACTTTATGTCTTCTGGCCTTTGTGAAAAGTAAAGTATTAAATTCCTTTTTTCTGTCCATCTTTCATGTTGTGGTTCGACTATAATGTTGTGCTCGTCAACACCCATGTTAAATCTATTAAGAGAATTTTGTTATTTGAATGGTGAAGGTAAAATCCAATATAATTATTGTCCTTTTATAACTCTCTCATCCAATAACTTTAACTATTTTTTCCCAGTTTCTCTACAAGTCACAATTAATTTCTAGACTGATTATTGTTTTGCTCAGTGTTGAGACATTTTATAAAGACCCTTTGTAACAGCAGTTTGTTTGCCTTTCTGCACAGCTTCTTGACATTTTCCTTCATGACATTTACTAACACCCATACTATCTGTTTATTCATAAGATACTAACATCACTAACACCACTAACGCCACAAGATACTAACATCACTAACGCCACAAAAATATGAGATGGATGTTAATCTTAACATATATTTGATCTATATGTATGACTTTTGTATGAGAAATGTATCTGTCTCTGGTTTGTTTTGATGTAACTTATGATGAATTTCCCTGTAACTAATGATTAATGATTAATTATCAGTTGCTGATTCATATGAACTACTCATGAGCAAAGTAGTCTCTAAGTTGATTCACAGATATCTATAAACCAATAATTACCTAATAATTGATTAATACAGTGTCCACTCTGTTCTAGTAACTCGCTATTAGTCTATTACAATGTGCTGTGCTGTATTGTAAAGTGCTTTCAGTGACCAAATGTTATTAGATGTAAGTGTACAAATAATTTGGAAGTTGATGTCACAGCACAGGAACGTTAACACATTATATTTTTACAGCTAACAGAGATGCAACTTAGTACAAGAGGGTGTCACGTTCATTGTGGAGGGACAATGCAAAACATTGAAAGCACAGTGGGCTGTGGACACCATTTTAAATTTACCAATTATCATGTGGATAAACACGCATTTTTTAGACCAGGACACCTCTTCTTGACCATTTCCATTTGCATCACTGTTACTCTATCACAGGATTTTGTGGCTAACAGGATCATATTGACTAAAAAGCCTATTTTCATGACAGAGAATGGTCTGCAGCATCTGAATCGACTAGAATTGCTTTCACACCTTCCCACGCTGTAGCATTTGCATTTGCATCATTTTTGGATGAGGCACAAGCAGTGTTTTTTTTTTTTTTTTCATTACTCTTTTCTTGATTATGCATGCAGTGCCTTGAAGAGCTCACACGCCGAATACGATGCTGAAGATATTCCAAACATTTGTGCGTCTATATGAATGCAGGTTTCTTAGTTGTGATAAACAATGCAAAGGTCAGTTTTTGATGCATGGATCATAGCATTTGTCATAGTGTCTGATTCCAGGAAGGGAGCGTTTTAGCAATTATTTAATTTAATGAGTTGAAAAAGAACACATAAAAGGTTAAAAACTTTTTTACTCAAAACACTGAAAGCTTTATTTTTCTCACTAATCCCCTTGAAGGTGGGGTCATTGGTGTCCAGATCATTTATTTACATTTTAATACAGAAAACTTAAGAAGCGCAGGTGTAGAGAAGCAGAATTCATTAATTAAAACATGGATCAACACTTTATTTGAAGGGGCATGCATTATGCTGTCATAACCATGTCATGACACCTGTTATAAACATGAAGGAATCATTATGAATGTTTATGGTTGCTGTCATTAAGTAAATTATGTTATTTCTGAGGCAAAGTTAACATTATTTGAGATGTCTGTCTGTTATGACTTTGTTACAACAACTAACCAAGACAATATATCTTTGTTATGACAACTTGACATTAAGACAAAAATGTTTTTATTATGACAACTTGTTATGACATAAGAAAACTCAAAGAACATGTTTAGCTTTGTGTTTTAACGTAACATTATACCATCATATGCGGTTGGTTTTGACACTAGCCATCATGAGAGAATCATAATGACGGAGTACATTACCAAGGTGTTTTATCTCACAGAGTTACCTGATAGACAGACTACAGCTAGCTAGCTTACTTGTTGCTAAAGCAGGCTAACTGCTGTCTGCTGTTATCTGTGAGAAGCGTTAGCTAGTTAGCTTGCTCAGTCATGGAGCTAGCTGCCTTATTAGGAGACTGAGCCCAGGGTGCCAGGAGCCAAACCCAGCAAGAAAACCACCTCTGTACTGTGTTCCCTGATGTCAAACTGGCCACCACTGGTCTCGGAGGCTGTGCTCGCCGACCGCGTTCACTGAGATATCCCAGTCCAACCAGAGACAACTAAGTGTCATTTGATTTATTATGTCTTTTTTAATGTTAAGATGGTAGTGTTTGAGATGTCTCTGTTGGTAATGTCTTTGACATACTTGATATCTCACTTCCTTCTAATCTCTGTTGAGAGCTGCACGAGCACAGTACAGACTGACTTTTGCCCGGTCCCCACCATGCAGCTCCAGCCAGTCAAGCAAAAACAGCCTCTGAGACTGGTGGCAGACAGTTTGATGTCAAGGGGAATACAGCACCAATGTGGTTCTCTTGCGGACTTTGGTTCTTGGCACCCCAAGGCTGAGTAAGTTAATTAAGCAGCTGGCTCCATGGTTCACTAAGCTAACTGGCTAATAGCAGCTACAGATGACAACAAGTTAGCAAACCAATGTGTGTTCATCAGGTAACTCTCTAAGTCACCTTGACATCAAACTGGCCCTGTAACATTTCATGACATTTTTATGACAAGTCTAGTAATACCACTTTTGTTCATTTCCAGGAAATAATTTGTGACAAATGTTTTAAAAGTATTTCTCAGTGAAATGAAACTTAATGATATTTTTATGATAAGTCCAAAATGTACCACTTCACTTGAGGTCAGGGAAAAGATTCATGACACAGTTATAATGTTCTCATGAAGCCCAGTGTGAAAACCAACCACATATGACAGTATAATGTGATGTTAACACATAAAGCAGGACAATTTGAAATAATTTACTTTACTTACCACTATATGAAAACAGTACATGCAAATTATCACATACTTTACCGTGAAATTTGTAAGTAATTTGTGGATAATTTCCAAGAAATTTTAAATATGTTAGTTAGTCATTATGACCTGTTTACGATGAAATTAGGGGACCTGTTAACTGAAGCGTTACCACATTATTCACTGAATGACAACAGTCTCAAAACATTCATAAAGACTCCTTCATATTCATGACAGGTTATGACAGTGACAGACATTATTGTTATAATTGTTATGACAATCTCATGCACACGGCTTCAAATGAAATTTTACTGAACACGGGAGCTGCCACAACTCTTGTCTTTTAACTGCTGACAGTTTTTTCCCCCTTTCGTGGATTCACACCAGTCACTTGTTATTCACAACACTGCCTCTGGACACCCCCCATTCAGGTTATTATAAAATAAATGAAACTTCTTTGCCAGAGCTTATTTAGCAGCAAAACACAGTAAAAGAAAAACACATGCCACTAAAGATAAAACTGTGTTCTTTTTTTTCCAATTTGAAAAATATTGGAATCGCACGGACACAGAATTCTCCATTATCATCAAAATAGCAAATCTCACTCAATCTCTTTGCAAATAACTTCAATTATGAATCTTGTTTATGAAGGCAGGGTGAGAAGAAGTTGAAACCAATTTAATTGATGCCTGTGTCATCATCTTTTTCTTTTTAACTTTCAAATTTCAGAAGATGGACAAAATATTTATTTATGTTTGCACAAATGTATGTGTGTCAGGCAGCGCAGACTGACAGAAGGGCCAGTGATCGACCTGTGTCCATAAATTAATAAATAAAGAAAGAAATATCGCTCTTGTGTGGTTGTAGCGCATTTGATGTGCGATCCCTCACTGACATAGTCAGAGGTCTATATTATCTCTCTGTCTAAAGGTCAGTCAGGGCCAAATATCAATATCAATATCAATCCTACAGCTTTATTCTAAAATCACAACAAGGGGGAAGGGCACATATGCTCTTTTGTGATATCTATCTACCCGCCATATGGAGTAGATTTTAAACCATCCTTCACCAGCGGCAGCCTCTGGTAATGAAGACACTCATCCCCTGAGGAGCTTCCATCTTTGCTGTCGTGTCTAAGAGCGAATCACAAACACAGCTGAAGGACGCATCCCCATCTCTTCCCAGCCACACGACCGTCGCTGTCACTGGACTGAGAGATAACTGGCTTTACCAAGCCTGTCCTTTATGTGAATGTCAAAGTGTCCATGCAGGGGGCATGACACACCAGCATGAGCCACTGTAGTCTGCAACCAACCCTGCCTCCGTGGTAAACTGCCTCAGAGGACGCGGTGCTCGCGTTTACCTTGTACCACATGCAGAGCGTACAGGATAAAACGGAGACGTGTCGCTGTCTTACTGCATTCTAGGTTTGTCCTACCATTAAAGGTGCGGTAAGCGATCCTAGAGAAAGATAGCTGATCGTTGAGCCTCATTCTCAGGTTGTAAAATACTTATGTGTTGGGAATTAGACTCAACGTTCAACTATCTTACTGGCTGACAGGCTAGATTTTCTAAATCCTGAAAACAGAGCCGAGAGGAAGAGCAGAAGTCCAGTTTTCTCTCAGAACATTTGAATTACATTGTGCTTAAAGGGATAGTTTGGAGTACTTGAAGTGGGGATATTTTAGGTCCTTATAGATAGTCAGTGTTTGTAGAAGCAGAGAGGAGCACCAGCACGAAAGCTAAGCAACGTACTGCTGTAAACAGGGTCAGCAATATAACATATTGTAGCCTCTTACATGATATATTAGGAATATATTCACTGCTTTACTCTGTAGTCAGACAGCTTTTTTTGACAGGATGTCGCTGGTAAAGAAGCCAAATTTCACTCTCTCCCAACTAACCAAACTCCACAGGCAAAATCAATATTTTTACCTTGCAGGAAAAGGAAATTGCTTCCCTTCTGCTGCTGCAGTCTGTTAGTTAGTTTGTGTTATTGAGAGACATTGGTCAATCTGAAATATCATTTTTAAACACCAAAGTCACACAATTACACAAGCCAGCTAACAGATCGAGGCAGCGGTAGAGCACCAGCTAAAGTATGTGTGAAAGCTTCAAACTTTACAAGGGGGGTATTTACTTGTGTATTTTATGTTGTGGAACAAAACATGAAAATCTCATAGGCTTTTGTTAATCAGACCTTATTTCAGGCGTCTAACCAAAAACTCCCATTAACTTCGATACAAGGGAACTGGAGGTGCAAATATATGCCAAATCATTGCAGGGATTTAGGACTTATTTCTGCAGCACTCTTTTGTTGTACTTCCAATTAGAGCTTTCAGGATAGACAATTTTGTGCTACCCTAATGAAAAAAAAAACCTAAGGCAAGGTCTTTTGCTGTCTAAGATTCGTTAACATCCAGTCTTTGAGAAAATAAAACTAATAAATGGGACAGTTGCCACTGCAGTGTGGATGTAGCCAAAGACTCTTAAACAGTTGCAGCAGTTTCTGTCAAGATCGTGCCAAAATTCCCTGTGGGATGATGTGAGAGGAAATGGGTCGGTGGTGGCTCACATGACCGTGCAGCTATCCGGAGGGTTGCAGAGCTTCACTTGGACAAGAAGTCGGGTCAGGGTGTATGAGGCTGGGTACAGATTGCTCTTTTAGTCAAGTTTCCCAGCTCTGCTGCAGCACAGCCAAGCACTGTGAGCGAGAGAGAAGCTGTCCTTTTTCTTGAGGGAAGAATTGAGGCAGATGGATGTCACGCTATTGGTTGGGGAAAAAAATGGCAAACATGTTATTTTTGGATTGAAACTGGACTGAAACTGGATTGTACGTGTCATTTGTAAAACAATGCTGTGGCCAAATTCTGTAGAGGAGACATTGTGGACTACAACTGTGACAAAAATCATAATCCCAAATGCAGGCATAAATATAGACACACACAAAGTAGCACTGAGTATACAGAGTCCAGATGAACACTGCGCTGTCACACAAGGACAGTTGCTTTGCTGAATGTAGACAGCTGCACACGCAACTAGAATCAATCACAACCACACACACACACGCAGCACAACCCTCGGAGCTCCAGTTATCTCTTGAGGCTTGTTATGTTTCCTCAGTGTCCTTGGGATTTAATAGTACCATCAGGCGAGCCCGCCAATACCCCCTAATAACTAGCAATACAATGCATGGAGGATACGCTGGAGCTCAACATAGTAAACATTCATAAAAACAACATTGCGAAGGGAGCAGGAAACAATGGCTCTGTCTGTAGTGGTGGAGAGTCCCCAGCCATACAGAAATAACTCAATGAATATTCAATTTGGCCAGGGAATATTCCAAATCTATTTACCCATAAGGGACACAGATGTGATTAAAAGAATGGTTGATTAAACAAGTGTAAGCTCTCAAATTGTTCTCAAAATGCAATTCTTTTGGTTCCAAAGTGTTCAGGGGTTTTATCATGTTTTTGTTGATGTTCATAATGGCAATTAGAACAATGTCATGATCTGCTGAGGAGGGGGTTACATGTGTATAAAACAGCAGGCTGTTTGCTCATGATGCAGTATATGTATACAGTATATTAGTGGAAATTTTTTGATTCACTACAATTATACCGCCCATTCAAATATACAGCACATCCAGATGTGTATGTGAGCATGCCTGTTGTATGAACAGGATGCGTGTTTCTTCTCACAACTGTTGTTAATTAATCCAGGGAATCGAGCCTGTCAATTTACAGTAGCATACGTGTGTGTGCAAATGAGAGAAGAACGTGTGCAAACATGCAGATTGGGCTCTGTCACTCAGAGACCAAAATAAACCAGCCCCGGTTTTATCACTCCTGAAGGCATGTTGTGCCTGCCGCATATTGGAAGACATTTTGTCTGACAGCATCTCACATTTAACAGCAGTCTGACATACAGTAAGTCACATGTTCTTAGGCCAAGACGTACACACATAGGATTGTGAAAAGAGTGGGAATAACACTTAAGGCTTTGGTCCTCCTTTTGATGTCAGAAACACAAAAACCTCAGGCAGGATGACGTTCACTAAACTCAGACAGTAGATCACATCTCCAGCTGAAATTTAGAGAGGAAAACAAAAGAGCAAGGAAGCCAGTGTTTATTTTCCTTTTGTGTTTGCAATCTGTTCTGTACGAATCGAAATCTAATTGAATTGCCACAGACACACACTGCTGCAGTCTACCTTTGTGCCTTGTTACCACCAATGTGATGATATTCACAAAAGTGAGAATGCTAATCATTTTTTGACAGTGTAGGATTGCAGATTGAGCTGTTTGCCATCAAAGCCCTCTGTAGCTAAGACTAGAAAACATACACATAGATATTTGATTTTGTTGGAATGGTCTGGGTTATGTGCCTAGTAAGAATCAAGCAGCAAGCAGACAGTTTTACCCATATCATTAACTATGAGGCCATCAAATGTGTTTATATGTATATCATTCGACAGTTGTGCCAGGGCTGGGCAATTTATCAATATTATATAATATTGTGATATAAAACAAATAGATATTGTCTTAGGTTTGTTGGACATTGTTATATTATGATATGGCACAAATGTTGTCTTTTCCTGGTTTTAAAGTGATGTGATTTTCTGAACTTACCAGCCTGTTCAAGCTGCCTATTATTTGCCTTCACCCACTAAGTCATTATACACACATTACTGATGATTAATGGTTTAAAAATTTGTCAGTATTTTGTGTCATGCCCCAGTAGTCATCCCTACAGTTTTGCTGCAATATTGATATTGAGGTATGTGGTCAAAAATATTGTGATGTTTGATTTTCTTCAGTTTGCTCAGCTGGTTGTGATATATGATGAGGTTTTTAAAAATGTCACAGCCTGTGAATCGTGGGTAGTTTTTTTTTTTGTTGTTGTTGTTGTTTTTTGTATTTTTGTATTTTTTTCTGTCAGTTGCAAATTTTATCCCAACCTAAAACACTTGAATGCCAAGCATGATGTATACTGTGCTTAGAATTTTGAGAGTACAGCCTCACTAGTTCCATCTGAAAACAGCATTACTTTCTCTTGCTTGCCAATATGAACGTTACCAGAGAAAAATAGCCCTGTCTTCTTTCCTCCTCTGTTTCTCACAGCTCTGTCTGTCCCCTCTGTCCTCATCTTCCTCCACTGACGTTAAGCCTTGCCCCTCTGAGATCATGATTATGCAGCTTTTCTTTTTCTCTCTCTTTGTCTGACTTTCTCCTACATTTCTCCTACTCCCTCCCCTGCTTGTATGCTCGCGTCATCACTGTTGTCACTTTGAAGCCAGGCAGGATAGCACAGGGGGGCATGAGCAGTGGCGAGCCTGGCTTTAATTGTAGACTGTCTGATGGAAATTAGATCGCACTCAAGAAATAATGGCTCGGGATTAGGCCGAGCCCCGGGGTCAAGACCTGCTATTCAGATAGCTATTGACTCTGCAGCACTCCACTCTGAATCGCATTTGATTTAATGATGTGTGTGTTTGAATATACATGTCCGTAGTGTGTGAGCACCACACTGAAATGTGTGATTTATCCAATGTACTTTTTAACTAACTGGCAGAAAAGTCTGGATGGATGGCAGCTCTCTTTAGTACATATGAAACCATTATGTTCAATACATCGCTTGACATATCAATTGACATTACTGAAAGGGAGTGGATGGAATACAAACTTATTGCCCAGGCCCCTGTGGGAAATAAGGAGCCATGCAAAAACACAGAAAGCTTATTTATTGCCTGGTTTAAGACAAACTTTTTTTTTTTTTTTTTTTTTTTTTTTTTTTGAAGTGTCAGCTTTCAACTGAAAAGAGCATAGGGATTTTTATATATAGCACATGGTGTCTAAAACTGCAGGCAAAGGCAATCTAGAGTAGTAGATGAAGTAGATGAAAGATAAAAGAAACTAGATAACATGTAGAAAGAAAAAAAAATCTTCCAAGGCTATCAACAGAATAAATGCTGATTAACTTTACTGAGAATGAGTTATTTATTTTATTTTTTTTTAGTTATTTTCATATTTATTTCGGACATGAAATGCACAGGAATATTTTTTCATGTAACTTATAATTGTTTTTGTGTGTTTCTTTCAGATCCCCACTTGTCACCATAAAGATGGGACCCATACCTGAGTAAAGCTTCATGGTCTGTAAGTCTTGGGAGAAGAATGGGTTTACGCTGAAACCATGAATGCATTGTGCGCTCCAACAGACACCAGCAAGCTCTGAGACCCGTCTACTCCACGCTCCCTCACTCTTTTACTCATTTTATTCTGCTTGTGCTCCCCTTAAAGAAAGATCACAATCGGATAACTTTTACCCCCGAGCTTTTGGCGGCAGCTCAAATTTCCTGGAAATTGCACCGAGATCTGGATTCTAGAGACGGAAGATTCTATTTTCGGTCCAGGATAGACCAATAGGCTTTTGAAGAAAACGGCTGTGTTGAAATTATCATATTCTCCCCTCTTTTACTCTCCCGCTATTCCTCATTCCTTTCCTCCAAGTCCCAGAGGCACCAACTGATGGAGAGACGAAGGAGAGAGTCAGGATAAGGACAAGAATTAGAGCATCAGAGAGAAGAGGAAAAAAAACGCTGATTTGTCAGGAAAATTGGAGTAGGGCCTCTCTGAGGATTACTTTACTCAGTGAGCTTTATATCCCAGTTAAGTGATATATAGTAATTGTTGTTTACATTTGAAATTACCACAGTGAAGTTAAATTTTACCTCTGTGGTTCATTCAGACCTTTCAGGCAACGAGTAGAGAAGGGGCAACTTGGGAACTTTGAGCATGACGAGGGGGTTAAGATTCCTGTGTTGGCCCCTGTGGCCTCTGGCCCTCTTCAGCCTGTTCACTACAGTGAAGATGCTGGAATTTGGCGGTGCACCCGGCCAGTGGGCACGTTATGGACGTTGGGAAGCTGGATCAGTGGGTGAGCTGAGCTTCAGTCTCAAGACCAACATCAGCAAAGCCTTAGTACTCTACCTGGATGATGGTGGCAACTGTGACTTCTTGGAGCTGCTGATCGCTGGCGGGCGCCTCCAGCTGCGCTTTGCTATCCACTGTGCCGAGCCGGCCACTTTGCACATGGAAACACGGGTGAATGATGACCGCTGGCACATGGTCTTGCTTACCCGCAACTTCCGTGAGACCCTGCTGATGGTAGATGGTGAGACAAAAGTGGCTGAGGTCAAGTCCAAGAGGAAGGAGATGGCTGTTGTCAGTGACCTGTTTGTGGGTGGGATCCCGCCTGATGTGCGCCTCTCTGCTCTGACATCAAGCACAGTGAAGTACGAGCCGCCTTTCCAGGGTTTGATCTCCAATCTCAAGGTCGGAGAGATGCCTCCTACTTTGTTAAATAGCCAGGGGATTCAGAGTGACCTGGAGTACCTCTGCACCAAACAGAACCCATGCTTCAATGGAGGATTTTGCTCTATTCAGTATGGAGAAGTTCACTGTGACTGCACCCACACCCGCTTCAAGGGAAAGTACTGCAAGGAAGGTAAGGAACCATCATACTGTGCCAGCTCTGTCCTGATTTTATTGCATTGTTCTTGTGCACTACTCTTGTGTTCTTCCTTGACATGATACAGCTAACATTAATCTGTTGTAGGTAAAGATATCTACTGTTTAATTGGTTACTCTGAAACCCTAGTTCATAAAATGTTGGAGATTTGGCCCTTGGGTTTTTGGTCATTAGGTAGTAAAGGCTGCCTTTACACTGTGAAACTTATTGTTCTCTCACTAGATTATATCACATGCAAAGTGTCATTTGAGGTACAATTTTGCATCTTTGTATCTGGCTACTTTGTTTCATAGGCTCTCCTGGAGAATAGGAGAGCTGTTGGTGCATTAATGCTTATTCATTTGTTGGAGGAAAAATTACGACCTACTGGCTACTCAAAAGAGACAGCAATGGATCGTTACCCACTATTCAAGGAGCTTGATCCAGTGAGCCTCCAGTATGTGCATTCACCCTTTGATTTGAGGAAAATAAACAAATGAATGAATGAATGAATATATGAGTAGCTCTTCGTTGCCACCTTCTGACATCAGTATTATATATTTGTAGCTTGATGTGATTGTATTTTAGATAAAGGCTCTGATTTTCACCATGAGCATGAAAGCATAGCTATAACTTAGCTAGCAGTAACATTGGTCACCTGCAATGTAAATGAAGTTTGCCTTGCTCACATTTGTTTGTTGACAGCGTTACCAACCTTGTATGAAGTCTATAGCAATAATCTCCTTCGGAAGCATCTAAAAGATCATCATCGTATCATAGTTTGAAGTCATCATCTAACATGTTCTCAGCATTTTGATTGGCTGTTGTGTGAAAGTAGTTTCACAAAGCTGAGTTTTTTGCTATTGTTAAGCAAATTTCAGACATTGCAGAGTGCTTTATATCATTCAACTCAATTTCTACGTAGTTTCACTTAAGTTTCCACCAACTTAAGTTGCATTAAAGTTCCACTGTGTAAAGCCAGCCTAAGGGGTCAGTGCTATGAGAGGCTCTGCATAATAACATGATGTCTACAGTTCTGATGTGTATAATTATACAACCTTTGTTAAGTTTTTTGTAGTGAAGTCACAAGTGTGACTGACTGACTGACTTGTGAGGCAGTTGCATGTTTTGTGCTCTCAAAGGGTGTAATCATTGAGGTGTGACCCCATGTGGGCTAAGAAGGAGAAGGGCTGGGGTGCTTTCTGAAAAGGCAAATTGAGGCAGGAATTTTACCATTTTCGGTCCTTTATTGCTTGAATAGTCCAAAACAGTCAAGTTTCTTTACCTGGAAGATTTTTTTTTTTTTTTTCAGGAAAAAATAACACTTTCTTAGGGATTATGTGACTCATACAAGTTTTAGACATGGTACAGGTGCTACTTTGAATGTGGCTGGGATTAAAAAAAAAACAATGCTTAACATCAAAGGTGCTGAATATCTCAACCGAATATTTCAAATGCAAAATCACACACTTTAGGTCTGCTTTTCAACAGGCTTTCTTCAGTTTTTTTGTCATTCATTTCCTCTGTCTTCTTTCTTTCATTCTTTCTGTCTCTCCATCCAAGCCTATTGTCTCTGGCATACACCCTGCTCTTGCCTTCATTTGCTCATGGGATGTGCTCCTGTGCTGTCAGCTCATGTCAAACTCTGTTCTGTTTTACACCTCTGGCTCCCTCCTTCACTGACACATCCCATTTCCATATCTATGGTTTTCCTCTCTTTTACGTTCATCCATCTCTCTGTTTCTCTTCATCCCGCAGCATTTCCTTCACCCGCCTCCTACCCTATCTTCTCAAGGCTATCTGGGCTTTCCATCTCTCTTCACCTCCCTCCCCCTTCTCTGCCTCTCCCGAGTTCACTCCCTTACTCCACTTATCTCTCTTTCACCTTTACCCACTGTCAGCACTTCCTACTCCTGTCTCTCCTCCCTCTGTACTTATCTCCCTCCTCTCTTTCTTTCAAACTGTCTGCATTTCCACACCTTGCTTGTGAATTATCTTATTCCCTATCCCGCCATCAGAAATCACTTGCTCTGTCTTGATAATTTGTAATGGTGGAGTGAAGCCCTTCATCCTACATTATCTCAGTTTTTGCTGTTATAATATGTACTATTAATATTGCATCGCATTCTCCATAATAATCAATCGACTCAGTTGCTTCGACCTCGTCCCGTGTGATGAAATGACTTGTAATTACTGAATCTTCAAAAGGTAGATAACTACTTTGCCAGCAGTTATGTGCCAATTATTTGAAGTCTTGCATTTTTGTGGCACTCACAGATAAGCTTTGACAGCGCTGAAAAAGAAATCAACCCAAACAAATATTTTGCTCAGATTTTTTGTTGCAGAATTGCTTTTGATAGATCTGAAGTAATAAGAATAAAATAAGCATGCAGCCACGATTTAGATCAAAGCCCTTAAGTTGTTTTGATGTAGAAAGACTAGAACAGTCTTTAACAGCTCGAGAAGCTGTATTGTTTTGTCTTTTGCTCTCAGAAGAAGCCAAATCCTCCGTTTCTTGTGGATGAGTTACTGCTGTTTAGGGACCCGATAGCGCAGCAAACGATGTCACTGCTGGACAGCGGTGTAGGTCTCTCTCTCCTTCTTGCCGTCTCCCTCATATTTCTCCGTTCCTTTAATTCTTGGAGCCTTTTCTCCCTCTCTCTGTGTGCTCTGTGTCAGATTGCTGTGTGGTTGCTGGAAGCAGATACCGCTGCCTGGCTCTTGGCTAAATTGAGAGCAGAATACCAATGCAGTGCTACAGTGACTGCAGGAAACATTTGTCCTTTTGAAATGGAGAGAGAGCAAGTAAGATAGAGACAGAGAATAGAGATGGAGGTGAGGAGAAGAGAAGAGAAACAGAACAAGAGGAAATCGGGTTGATCAACAGCGAGAAATGTAGAGGAGAGCAAGAACGACAAAGATATTCATTTGCTCAGTGTTAATTTATTTTCAGAGATGTTCTTTGGTTTGAGGACTGTTAATTGGGTCATTATGGCTGACTGCCAGTGCAGCGGTGTATTTATTCCTTTTATCTAACACGTGGGTGGGAATGTAAAGGCCTTCCTCTCTCTGTCTTTTACTTGGTTTTAAGACACTTTAGATGTCTGTACTAACAAATCCATGTCTCGCTGTGTTAGCTCTGTGGTGAAGTGGCCATGTCAAAGGGAAGCTGATTTTTAAAGACCTGCTGCCTACTCTCTTCAGAGAGGAAGACAGCATCATTTTATGGGAACATTTTTAATGATACGATATGGCACTTGCAATATATTCATGTGTCTTGTTGTAGATGATTCATGATGTGCTACTTGATCATTTAGGCATTTAGCTGATGCTCTTTTCTTCAAAGAAATTTACAGTTGGTAGAGTAAGCTTGAATTCCCAGACCACTAAAATCATAAATAAATTCTGTATGTTTTCATGGCAATGCAATAATGAGTTTATGGTGGCACTTTGGGGAAAAAAAACCATACAATAGTGAAAAATCAACATTTACGAGTAGGTTCACCCATGTTACAGAAAAAATGCCACCACATACTGCGAGTGGTATCTATACATGCAGATAGTTTTGGATTTATGTCCACAGGTTTTGAGATATCAGCCTATGAGATTTATAATATAGCAGAGCTGGGGGTGGGTGTCTGTCTCCCCTGAAAGGTTTTGAAAAATCATAGTAGGTATCACTTTTAATATTTCACATTTAATGAGGCAGTTGTGTGCAAAATTGGATTTTAGTTTGATTTTTGCATCCATGTTATTAAATTTCTTGATTTGTCAGGTTCAGTTGAACAAACAACAACATACATTTCTGTCTGCTTATTTTCAGTAAAGTGACCATGTGTTGTTGACCATGTCAGCTTTGCATTTAACATTACATACACTGCAGTGAGTGTTTGTGCAATTTGTTTGTGCAGGTGTGAAAGCTGTCAATCGAACTCGAACTCTGGTGCAAAGAACCAGAGAAGTCCACTTGAAAAGGTGGGTCTTGGTCTCGTTTGTGATGTGAAAGCAAACGAACCAAACACAGGATTTTATGATAGACGATGTGATTTTGGCACGACTTCAAAAGTTAAATCCATCAGTTGATCGTTAAATGTGTTGAGGGGGCGATTGTATGATTGATAAGACATGACCTATATTGAGGCAAGTACCTAAGCACACCTGTTTTCTCCAGTTAACAGGCCAAAAGCTGTTCAAACTGCTGTGCTTATATCCTACTTTGTGTGCTTTGTCTGATTAAAAAGTGTGTGACAGCTATCCCACAGTAATAAAACTGTATGACACACACATGAAAAAGTTGGGTGAAGAGCGGATGTACTCTCCGTCTCCCCCTCCCTTCCTCTCTCTCTCTCTGTCTGAACGGGGAAAAAAAAAATCCTGATGCTTTCTTCTTATTCTTTTCCTCTCCTCTCAAAACCTCTGTAAATTCAATATATAAAGATCTACAATTGTGTTGTCAGACACAGCACTGCAGCATGCTGTCTCTATGTGGACATTACGCCCATATGAGCCAAAGCAGGTCAGGGATGTGCACACAGATGCGCAGTGTCCTGTAAGCTACAAGATGCCTTCTTTGCATCCTATTTTTGTCAGTCATTATTCATAACATGCCACAATTTGCTAGTTGTTTCTTTATGAGCTTAAATATGCACATTTGAAGCATTAAAGTGCTGCGCAAACTTCTGTCAGCCACAATCAGATTTTCCCACGTGGGTCCTGATGATGCAATGATGATGCAGGATGACAATCACCAAAACTGTTCAATCAAGGATTTACCTGTCAGTCTGTAAAACTGCATATTTCCTCCTCTTGGTTTGTATTTAAAAAGTAAACGTGAGCATGAACCCGACCGGGACTAAAATGCAATGTTTCTTTTTTTTCTTTTGGTCCAGCCCAAATAAACCGAACTACAGGTGTGAAAATGGCCTTAAAAGTACTGAGTTCAGTACCCAACCCTAGTCATGGCGCACTCGTATTCACTATATGGAAAAAAAAGTAAGAGAAAGTTAAGTTAAAGTATATTACAAGGTTCTTTGATAGACCCAGTGTCCCTGTTACTTTGGATAATCCATAAACAAAGCTGTACACATCTGTCATTGGGTTTATTCTCCTGAAAAAACTCAGACATGGCTTCAAATTGTAGTCTGTGGAAGAATGCCTGGATAATACCTGTTTCTGGTAGGACATGTTGCTGTTGATATTATTAAATGCAATTTGTAAAAGTGAGCAAAACCTGGGCTAATGACACCCAAACAGTCTTCATGGATCGATGCCACCAGACGCAAGATTGAAAAAATATTTTTGTGATTTGGTTGAACAGACATTTAAAGAGAGAAACTCAAATGCTGTTAAATGCATACATATTAATATTATATATTAACAGAAATATATTCATGCAAATATCAAACCATACAACGTGTCTAGGGAACAAGGACTAGGAAAATTAGTTCCATGTCAAAAACACATAAATTAAAATGATGTAGCAAATACTGATAGTTCTGTTGAATTTAGGGATCGAATAATTACACATTTATATTTAGTTGCAATATTTGTCCGAAATTTATTCATCAGGTCAAACATGAACATGCAATCCAGTATGGCTACCATTCAGAGGTGCACCTTATTAGCAGTGAAGCTGTTTATGTGAAAAGATAACATAACAGCATGTTCACATGTGGGTGGAAATGAAGCACTGGGATGTGAATCACCAAAACAATAGCTAATGGGCTTCTCTAGAAAATAAATAAATAAATGAATGAATAAATAAATAAAACAGATGCGTTTTATGGACACCAGATAATTATGTAAAATTGTAGGAGTAAAAACTACCTGTCTTTCATTAATACCTAAAGAAAGGGCTTTTTAAGAGAGAAAAGAATCTGAATGTTGATACTTAAAAACATGCATTAATATGCTGTGTAATATCCTATTGTGTTTTTTGTAAGATACATTTGTGGATAAAGCTTTTGTCATGATAGTATACTAAATAAAAATCATATTGCAATCATTTTAACATACAGTATTTTACAATTATGATATCTAATGATAATTTTTGTATGTATGTATTAAAGTCATGTTGATGTGACATTAGGAGGGGACTGTACCAAACAGATGTTTTCTTACATATGGAGATTTGTAGGCCAACACATCTCTGCAGCACTATAGTACTTCATTATATCATTATATTGCACTTCACCATATTGTGATTTTGATAATATTTCAATTAATTTTGCAGCTCTAGTAATGACTAATGTATTGTCATTCAAAACAACGTTGCAGTCTGAGAGACAAAATTGGCAACTGGCAAAAAAAGATCTTGTTTTTATTAATGACAAATACAAAAATATATCATATATCAAGTATAGCAACAACACTATTAACAAGACACTGAGGGAGAGTGCAGTGATCAGAGAAATTGTTGGTTTTCTCTTTACTGATTGCTGCTATGCTCATGAATTCAAGGCCTCGGAAGTGTCAGGCTTTGATGTACACATTAGAGCATACTGAGGGAGAATGGAGTTGGACACAAAGAAGTTGCTTTCAAGTCTGCCTGAAGCAGAAATGGAAAGGAAAGGAGCCAAACCTTAGCCATGTGATCTGAACCACATTGTGTTACAAAAATCTTCTCAAAAGACGAGCATTCAACAACCACACTTTGACAGCCTGCAGTCCACAAAGTTCTAATATATTAAAAAAATATTGGCTTCCAGAGTTTTGAGATTTTTGATACCGAATGTCAGCCCAAAGTAGAATCAGTAAAATCTCAAAATTGAATATGACAGCTGAGGTTTTGTAATTTAAGGAGGTTGTGCCATCTCGTCTCCCTCGAGTGTAGTTTTTTTGTTTTATATCCCATAGCACCCTTTGTAAAGTCTGTATCTCTTGTTGCGTTCATTTGAATATCAGTGATCTCACTCAGCTGTTAGCACCCTTCATCCATGTCTGGCACTGGCAGGTTTAACAGTTTTACTCATTTACACTAATATTGTTCAGGTGAGGTGGGAGGTTGCTGAGGCAGGATGAAAGTGATATCATAAACAAAATTCAGATTTTACCTCACAAATATTACATTGAATGCTCATAGAGAAGCAAACATATACTACCTGAAAGATTTATCTTTATGTATGCATGAGGGTGCACTTGCCATGCCATGATCATAGATTCTGTTCCCATCAGCTTGCATTTTGAATTAGTTATGGGCAGACCTTTTTCCATTAGGGGTTGTAATTAAAGCCGCTATGTGCCTCTGTGGGCCATTGTTTTTATAATTGATGCTGACCCTGGCTTTGTTCTCTGCTGACCCCCAAACGGCAGCACAGGGCAAGGCAGCCATGAGCTCTCAAGTCAGGGTAATTAGAGGTTAAATTAATTTGTGAAAATGACTGCTGTGATATTAATACATCCATTTACACAACAAACTGTGACCAGTCTTTCAGATTGCCATGAGGACATATTTGCACCTGACTTTAAAGCTATTTGTCATGTTGTCTTTATTTTTTGACAACCCCTAAATTGTCATGGACAGCTTACTTGACAGACTAAAACTGTTAGAAATGATAAATGCACAGTATTCAGGCACTTCATTAGAATTCAGTGAAAATAACAAATTCATCTGGCTAAAGAAATGTCCTAGGATATTTTTTTCCTTATTAGATTTTTTCCTTGGAAGAAACTAGACTTCAGAATAAATTTGGGCCTAAAATTAGCATCTATTGAATTTATAGATCTGTCTGGCGATTTCACTGTATCAATTTACCAATGCACTGGACAGTAACATTTAATTATTTTCACATTGATTTTAGAAGGTCAGATGCTGGCAATTTCCAATGTGACTGAGATTTATTAGGTTTAAGAGTAACTTAAAACAAGTCTGTCTTTGGTTGAGCACTCTGATTAAATGTTTTCAAGTCCATTTTTCCTCTGACCACACCTAGTGACACTGATGGGTGTGGTCCAAAATGTGCTCTGTTGTATCTGTCCCCACACCCAACAGTCATGCTACTGGGTTCTGCAGCAGGATAAGAAATTAGCAGATTTTTCGGGGGTGTTAAATTACTGTTTGAAATCTGACTTTGTCAATAAAGTGTAAAGGCTGGTCTACACACATTTTTCAATCATTCATCTGTGATGGAAAATATACTGTTCTAATTAATAAAGCTATCTACCCAGGCTGTGCATTACACTCACAATCTACACACCTGTGGC
The DNA here is from genome assembly GCF_056507025.1 of Lutjanus erythropterus. NCBI lineage: Eukaryota > Metazoa > Chordata > Actinopteri > Lutjaniformes > Lutjanidae > Lutjanus > Lutjanus erythropterus. The sequence goes on from NC_139339.1 coordinate 22,548,002, forward strand.
CCGAAGCGTAATTTTACTTTTCCATTTTATATGCAAAAATTGGGTTGACCTGAACACAGTACTGTGTTTGAGCTCATCCTGCTGCTTTGCGAACATATTACTTTCACTACACAGACTGTGTAGGCATGGTGTATTAACAAATGACAAATGGGGATAAAAATTTACTGATTACAAAATGTCAGTAATTCATATAATTTCTCTGTAAATTTGGAAAGTTTGTGGTCATAGATTTAGGTGTCAAAATTCATATTCAATGTAGCGCTAAATTATTATTAATGACATTTTTGGGTAGGAATGGGTACCGAAACCTGGTATTAAATGGGCCCCAGGACTAAATTATTAAACACAGGCATATTGAGAAGTCCCAACGCTATCTGTTCTTTTATCAGTACTTTTTGAGGTTTGGTGTAATTTATTATCACATGGCACACACACACGGAGCATTCAGTGCAACCACAGTGCAGAGAGGTTGTTGGTAGAGACGAGAAATGAAACCGGTGAAGTAACTCAAGGATTAACTGACAACAACCATGCTTGTAACTGTAAGTACAATACAACCCCTGTGACTAAAAAGCCAATACTTTATCAATACACCTGATCAGCAGGCAGAAATATATGTATGTGGCAAGCGATGTTTTGATCTGCTCTGTTCACGGCCTCTCATCCACCACCCGTGTTTTATACAAGCACAGGGTATTAGATCGCTCAATAGTGAATTGAAACAAGAGAAAACAAAATGTCTGTCTCTTGTTAAACTGTTTATCTTTGCCATGCATGTTGTAATGTGTTTAATTGCGGTAAACTTACTGTTGGTTGGGACAAACGGCCCCGAATCTCTCTACCCGGCAGACACCGAATCATAATAGCATCAGAGGGAGGAGGACAGAGGACAGGATGAATGAGACTGACAGATGTCTGTGTTCCTCATTATTTTTAAACATCACTCAGTATTTCATGTCATGTGTTTCACGAGTTTATATAGTGACTTTGCTGTTGTAAACATTACTGTTGCTGCTGTAGTTATAGTTGGATACAAAAATATTCAATTCAAATGTTGCTTTTTTTAAATATACGTTTTTAAAAAGTAATTATTTAGTAATGAAAAAGAACTGAACTGTTTACTTTTAAAGTACCAGATTGATAAGCAGTATTGGTAAGAGTAGTAGTATCAATGAAATCTTAAGAATACCCATCCTTACTTTTGGGAAATAATCAGCAGTCAGCAATGGTTTACATTTAAAAAGTAATGTTCCTTAACCTAATCAGTTATATAGCATAGGAGTGAGTTTAGTTTGTCAGATATCATTTCCTGTCAGAAACTAAAAAAACGCAGTGTCACAGAACATTGGATGTTATCTGCCCATATTTGCTGCCTGTTCTTTGGCAATGGAATAAACACTACATCACCATTTATGAGGAAAAAAGGTTGATGCAGCAACACTTTTCCATTTGGCAGTGCCTTATAGAGAAGTGTTCAAAAACAGCTGCTTAGTTCATTACTGCTCACTACTCTCCAATTCACTTTCATCATCACTTTTTTATTATATATGTCAGAGTAAAGCAGAAACCTGGGTCCCTGAGGAGCCCTGCAGTTAACCGGCCTGCACCCTGAATGTCGGGAAGGCAGCCCCCCCCCCAAAGAAAGACGCCATGACCTCAGGCAAGCCTCTACTGTAGCTGCAGAGTGATAGAAAGAGAGAGAGAGACAGACAGAGCTGCGTTCAGGGAGTCAAGGCGTCAGCTTCAAACACACACTGTCCTTTTTATAGCCTGTGGAGATGTTTTAACACGGTCTGCCATGAACAGATGCTATTTCCCCCGACAGGCCAGAGTAATCTGGGTTTATCAGCTGTTGTAATTCATGAACGATAAGGGCTCAACACCCCTCTTAACACCACAACACCCATGAACTTGGCATTTTATTTGCTGCAGCTCTACATCACTTTTAGCTAACACCTTGAACATTACATTACATTACATGAATTACATTCAGACAGAATGAATAAGATCAAATGTGATATTGAAATAACTTTACCTTTTCTTGTCTCAAACTGTGAGACAGGAACCCCTTTATACCCATGAACTTGACATTTTGTACTACAACCCTACATTGATATGATTATCTAGGGATGGGCAATATATTGATTAGATTTGTTATATTCAAGTCTGAATTAATGTGCGATATAGCAGATGATGATATTGTCATATTCAAATTTTCTGGTCACCGCTGAGAGGCAATTACTTGACTTCTGTCAGCCATAAAGTGTGTAGACCAGCTCATAGTTACTGAATGGCCGTGTGTTGTGTTTGCTACCAAAAAAAAAAAATAAAATGTCCTTGCTTATGTAGTGTTACTACAGCAGCATCTCATACTCTTCACAGCAGAGCTGGTCTCTGAAAAGCTAACCTAGCTAGCTAACCTACTTTTTTTCTTTTCTCGTTGTGGCAGAAAAAAAGTCACATGAGAAAACGCAACAGATCATCTGATTTCATTTGCCACTGTAGCTGTGGCTCCGAAAAGTATCTTGAAGACCTCTGGTTTTTGTGCTCTCTTAATCGTCTTTAGCCTGACTCATATAGGCTAAGAAGCTAGCTCATTTTCACAACAAACCTACCAGACCCCCATAACACAGGTTACCCACAAGCCCACTTTCTTTAAAAGGAAAGGCTTGGTCGGGAACACAAGTGCTCTGGGTGTGTACAAGTCCATTACCTACTTACTTACCATTACTACAAGTTAAAGGTTTGCATTCTAAACTTTACAAAAGTTAGAGTAGGTCAGTTTTAAAGGGAAATTTAAGTGTCAAAACTAAGTGTAGCATTGCTTAATATGCAGTAAAACTTCACTGTCAGTGTTTAATATTATATCTGAAATTTTTGGTTTAATATTACTGCTGCTTTAATGTGTATATTGCTATTTTTTCTATAGATGAAGGTTTAGCTACTTCATAGTTGAATCTACAACAATGCATTATATTCTATAAGATCATCATACATTTGTACTTATTTGAAAATTTACCATATACACATTTTCTCTAAAATAACATATCAGATATATATAGATAAGATATATATTGTATACTGCAGAATAGCCTAAAACTATTGACATTTTGAAGCCATATGATTATCATATGAATAATGTTCTTTTTTTTTAATGGAATTGCACTGCACATAGTGAAATGGCAACATTATCCATGCCTGGTGTAACCTTGGAGGGGATCGTGTGTGTGTGTGTGTGTGTGTGTGTGTGTGTGTGTGTGTGTGTGTGTGTGTGTGTGTGTGTGTGTGTGTGTGTGTGTGTGTGTGTGTGTGTGTGTGTGCGTGTTTATCTGCAGCTGATGTTGGATTTTTTTGGTGCACATTCATAACTGTATGCTGAAGGACCTCACAGTTTTTGAAAAACCTTCAAAACCCTTTATTGTACATACTTTTTGCTTTTATATTTTTATGCCCAGAGGCATTATGTTTTCAGTTGATCTTACTGCGATATCTCAAGAACGCCTTGAGAGAATCTCTTTAAACTTTGAACCCAAGGATGAGCTGCCCATGCCTCAAGATTTCAAGAATTAATGTCAAATTAAAACGCAAACCTCTAATAGGATAGGATAGCAAGGTGATGACATTTCTTGTGCAAACACTTAAAGGTCAACTTCACTGTGACATAATAATATTCAGTTCAGCAAGTGGATCTGCTATCTTACAGTGGTGCAAGTGCCATTTTTGCCATGTCTGCAAAATAGCAAATGCATTTGTGCCTGGTCTGTGTGGCCATGGGCGGGAGGTCTAAAAATGAAGGCAAAGCAAAGGTGTGGCCCAGTGCATTAGAATAAAAACCACTTGCACCTTAGAACAGCTAAAACGTGGTCGAAGTGCAAAGCCTGCAGCGCAATCTGTCTGAATGCACAGTATAGCACCTGACACGTTTGGCCGAGGCACACACACATCTTCACAATTGCAAAACACCTTTATTGGCGTACAGTATTTTCTCCACGCAGGAGTGTGGCTTAGTAAAGTGTCCTTTGAACATATTTTCTATCAGCAATTAAGTGCAAACATTGAAGTTAACAGTGTACACGTGTGTGTCTTGTGCTTGGCTGAGGTGCGTACACACATATCCACAATCACAAAACACAGTTCATTTGTTTAACAGTCATGTGCACGTGTGTGTCTTTAAAGTTAATCTCACTAATAAGGAGAAAGGAACTATTATTATAATTATAAAGCCTAATAAATCTCAACAAACCTACAAAGTGCGCACAGGACGGGATCACAGCTGTCAGATCGTCGTTATCAGATCAGTCAGTGTGACATCTGGAGCAGCTGTAGTGCTTGTGTCTGCATGTTTACTTGGATCAAGGAAAACAAGGATTAAACAATTATGATCCATAACATACAAAATGAACAAGGCGTTATACCTGACCTCAACCCGGCTTGACCCAGGGAGAAAAAGGTATGTGTGCTTCTGTCAGAGCTGGTTGGATATACCTGTTCATAATTCAGTACACTTGAAACTTCAGAAACACTTTCTGATTCTGTGTCCTCCACTCATAGTAGTATTAGCAGGACAGAGAGGTGAGGATGGGAGGAAGAGATTAGAATGAGGAGGAAGAGGAGAAGGAGGAGACGCATGGACAGCTGCCTAACTGCTCCTTAATCGGCTCAGGTGGGCTGAGATCGCAGCTTTACCTCTGTGTCCCAGGTGCAAGATGGAAAAGGTGGATTTGGACACACTTTGAATAAATTAAATCCTTTGCTCCTCGCGCTTTCCAGTTCCAGTTTAGATCAGCGTAAGACAGGGCCCCATGTTTCACTGGTAATTACTCATTGGAATCAAATAAATAAATAAACAAACAAACAAAAAATAAATACACTCAATACCTTTTTTATTTTTCCTTCCAAGTTATAGAACAATATCGTTGTAAATTGCATAGTAAATTACTTCAGTCTTCACAACATGAGTCTGGAAAGACATGGATGTAAACTACAGCTTGACTGGTTGCGAGGCAGTTATTTTATTTTTTCACTGCTGTGTTTTAATAGACCATTGACACCTGATGTCTCACTCTTCGTAACAGGCCTCTTGGTCCAGAACTTTGCAAATCTCTGCTAGTTGCGTCTGGGAGTTGTGGTGGCATTATAGTAGGTGCTTCACCGTCTGTTTACTCGCAGGAATTTGCACTCTGAGTGCACTCTTCTACTTTAAAACAGTTCTGGGGCTGCACAAATCCATGTTTTACTGTGGAAAATTTCATAATTCCACTAATTCCTGTAAATAAGCCAAACTGTCAGTTGCACTATATTGAGCCTGTATTTCACAGTTTGTGTTGCACGTAATTTCCCTTGAACCCTGTTGCCTTTGATTAGACACAAGTCAAGTTTACTCACCTATGCAGGAGTTGATAAAGTGTTGGTAGTTATCTTTTGTATTCTTCATTCCATCCTCTGCCATTGTTTGCAACCCTGAAAGCTTTAGCTGTATTTGTGCTGAAAGAATTGTACCTTCTTTTGCAGTCATAACATAACATTCCTTTGGGCAGTAAAGCATTCCAGCAGATTTCCCAGCAAATCTACCCTGATGGCACAAAATGCAGACTACTGAAACGATAAACGATACTAATGTTTATGCCTTGTGGATGTAAGGGTATGCTATACATAGTACTTTAAATGTCCCAAAATGTGTGTTGAGCGAGGCAGGACATTGAATTTCAGTGGTAATAGTTGGGGTAGGACGGTGACAGAACGGGGCTGGGGCAAAGAGCAGAGGACATCAAGGAGAGTCATACATCATGGTGATAATTGCGCTATCTCCCCACTGGCAACCACAGAGGGAGGAGGTGGAGCGAGTGTGCAGTTGGAGAGGGGGCGGCTCACTGCCTGATAATTGAACCCCCAATTAACTTGTCCTGTATACATAAATAAGTATAGTGCTAATGAGGGGGCTGTACCCCGTAAGGCCGCCTGAAGAGGTGCCGTAGATAACCTTATCAGCAGTACGTCTGGCTGTGACGACAGAGGCTTTACAGAATCCAAGCCATGTCTTTACACCCTCACCAACCAACTCCACTGATAAAGTCTAATGAAGCCCTCCATGCTGCAAGTCTTCATTGGATCTGAGATTTTGTTGGTGTTTATCAAAGCAGCTGTGCTACAGCTCTTCTGCTGCTGCTGCTGCTGCTGCTGCTGCTGTGTGCTGTTGGGACGTGGTGTTTGTAAAGTAGCTGTCGTTATCTTTCTATCATTATGGCTCTTTTTTACCTCCTCTGTTTTTCTACTTATCCAATAAGCAATTCCCTCAATTTCAGTTTGTGTTGGTTGGGGTAACCTCCGGGCACAGATGGGAAGACAATAGAAATATTTTACTAAAGTGTCTTGTAAGAAGTTTCAGTGATACAGTTTTTCCCCTCAAGTCACAGCAGAAATGAAAGTAATAACAGATTTAATTATAGTGTACTTACCCAAAGAGAGTTAGTCATTGCATAGTAAATATATGAGAATAAATAGAGCAAAATGTCAATCAGAAATGTTATATGGTAAGAATAAGAAAATTAAAAATGGAGATAGTAGGGGAAATTACTGATGAGACATTATAGTACTTGGGAAGTAAATTGTACATCTGAATGTGCATACTAAATTTAAATCTATAACAAAGTATTAAGAATATTATGGATGACAAGTAATACGCACAGGAATTCCAATGTACCTGTACTCTTCTGCACCTGTGCAAATGGCTTTGAGTCTCTAGGGATTATGTGAAGATTCAAAAGTAGTAGTTATTTTAAAGTTAATTTCTTTAAGAAAACCATCTCATCAACAGTACAGAGGGTTGTAAAGCATTTTTGCATAAATTTTAATGGTATGCACATCCCTTTGTAGCTACCTTTCTAAAGCAGTAAAGATTAATTTGCTTGTTACATGACACTTGAACAGAGCTGATACACAGGCCTTTGAAAGAAGGCTTGAACCAAATTTAGTTTTCCAGCAGAAGGACAAATTCAGCCAGTGGAAAACCATCAATAAGCCTCTGAAACTGCATTTTATTTAGCCCTTTGTCAATTTTCATTTCAAACACATTTAATAAATATCTTCCTACTTTCTGTATCTCCTCCCTCTCTAACTGATCTACTATTTGCTCAGGCTTTACCCATTGCCCACTCCTTTTTTTGCTCTTTCCACTCTTGACTCTGTAGTTATGGCTTTTTGCTGGCTGAGCAATCCCAAGTTCAAAAGACATATGCTCCTGGGCTTCCATTCTCCTGCTGATAGATTCCCAGCTTACTCAAACAGACAGCAACGCAAAAACCCACCATTTAGGCATGGGTGTCCAATCTTCCTCAGCTCCTCACACTTTGATCAAACGACGTTGTGGTACACGCTTATCTCATTCTCTCTTGCCATGTTGTCTTCTTACGTTTTGCTGTCTGTGCTTTTGCTTTTTGAGAGGAGAAGACCATGTGTTAATATACACTCCAAATAACAGATTGTGATCCAGCCTCCTTCGTAACCTGGATTTCACTGCATACAAAAAACAAACAGAAAAAGGGAGAAGAATCCGGTAGCAGCCGCTCCAGATGAGAGACTTTCTTAAGTCCCTAATCCCCTTTTTTGCACTGTATGAATACTTCCATGCAGATTACTTCTCATTGCAAAAAGCAAACATTAATGGATGAGTGTGAGGTTAAGTTGCTTGACTCAAAGGAGCTGGTGAGTGTTTAGCACATGCAAAACATACTTGTTTTGACTTGTATGATGCAATGGGGTGGTAGTGTAGGATGTAGGTGGGCTGGGTGCATTCAAGCGAATGGCTTGCGTGTCAATCTGATGTTTCCAGTCCACCACCTTCATCACCCTTTTCTCAGGTGAGTCTTTACTGGCTTGAAGGTCCCTGCCAGCGCGATCGGCCGTCACATGCAATTAAAGCTTGCTCCCTACCCCCGCTGTCACTCTACAAGTGGAAAAGTGAGCGAGAGGTCTGGCTCACACATCCCTGCCACATGTCACTTGCTATCCGTCCCCATTATGGCTGAGCCGAGGGAGAAACAGTAGGCCTGAAGCACAACAAAAAAAACAAACCTTTTAAAAGCTTTGTAGCAGTATTATATCCTTAATGCATTAAATATGTATTTAGTGTGTTGAGTTTCCACAAATCATGTATCACTGCTGTATCACCATGTAAGAAAACCATAACATGCAGCATTTACAGATGAGATAATTGATAACTGATAATTTGCACACTTAAAGATTTTTTAAAATAATTGCATTACAACACACTGCTGGAGTACATTAGACAGCTTTTCTAATGTAACAAAGCAATCAATAAGGGATTCTCTGATGGCTTGTTCTTACAGTGTTGGCTATGCAGCATCAGTACCCTAATGTACTCACATCAATGGCTTTAAATTTCATATACATAGATTTTTGAGTGTCCGGTGCAAAGCTTATGCAATTAGGCTTGATTTTTCTTTTTTTTTCTTTTTTTTTTTTTTTTTTAAGTCTTCAAGGTCTCCTGACTATTTGTGTATGCTGTTAATTAACAGACAGGCGGCTCCCCAGAGGCAGCAGTCACAGGAAAAGAGGGTATTATCAGCTGCACAGACAGACATGTTCTATTTCAATATCTGCTCCTTCATCTTGCCATTTGTGAGCTGACTGAAACATCACCTCTGTAGAGAAATGTTTGCTCATGCAACTTTGTAATTAATTAGTCATTTCAGTTATTTAGATTACACCCAGATATTTCTGTGTTTACTCTTTGGTAGGATTGAATAGGCATTTTAGATCCATTTTGTTCCATAAATGTTGTTTGAAGTATCTTTGTAAAAGTAGGAGCCATGAGTCCTATGACACTAGGCTAAGAAAATCTGGAAATCTTTTTTGTATGCGTTTTTGTTTATCTATATTTTGCAGGTCATACTTTTGATTAGGGTTATTTCTAATTAACAGCAATCAAGTTGCACCTCTATTCATATTATGTTGCACTGAAAAACCACAATGCTACACAGTGTGAAGGACAATAAGGTACATATACGTATTCACAAGGGTTGTCCTTAGGAATAAAATTAGATGATTACACATAACAATGCTGTGTTACTTTAACTATTCCTTTCAAGCTTCAGTCCAATGCAGTGCTATGCTCAACTCTGATATAAATGAAGAACACAAATGGTAATCCATTTCTATTCCATACCAAATTTTGCAGTGGATACTGTAGTTAATATGTTGGCAGTAAGTTTAGGCATTCATAAAATATTTCATAGTTTATTGCTTTTATTGTTAGATAATTATTCTGTAGTACTTGGTTTTTGATTATATTCTAGTATTGTCCTTACTTATACTCCATGTCTTAGCAGGTATAGCAAAGAAATTTCCCTACTTGGACTACTACTACTACTACCTACTTGGATTCATGCCTCACCTCAGTAAATATACAGCTGTTTGATCTGTTGATGCTGTGATTAGCTAGTGACTCATCTCTTTCATTTAACTTACATAGAGTTGAATTTGAGAGGGTAGGTTTAGAGTTTAAGTTGGAAACCATTTTTGTAACAATTGTTGTCACTGAGTGTCATCAGCCTGTTCTCATTCCCAGCTCGTCAAATACTGACGTTTTGTCACCTTCAGAACAGTGTTCCATTGTCTTTATTGTTTATATTTTACAGTTTGACCAAAGCATTATTTGTTGCATATATGTGTATGTGTGGGGGTTTAGAGAGAAACTAAAAGAAGATTAGGGGTGAAAGAAAGTGAAGTGTTGAATACCCCCCTTCCTAGCTGCAAACTGTTAATCTGAACCAGTTTTGGTCTATAACCCCAAGCTGCTAGTGAAAATGATGACTGACTGCACTGTGACTGATAAGAGATTCTTGCAACTCCATGCATCAGGTGACCCCCCTGTGGCCCTCTCCTGGACAACTTGTTTGTGCTTTGACTCATAAACAAGGTACATGAGGAGGCAAGAAAAAAACAAACAGCAGGGTGGAAAAGGCGTGAAAGCACGGATGATTATTTGGACCAGCGCAAAGCTCAGAAGACGTTACTGTCAACACAGGATGTGGAAAACCCCTCACCAGTCACCAGTACCTCTTCTTGGGATTCCACTTCAATCAAACACCTGGCAGCTGAGCTTCAAAAGAGGACTGTAATCCCCCTCCCTTTGCCAGCCAAAGACCCCTGCTACTGAAATATAACAATATTGATATAGGGAGTAGAGAAAGTTCTGATACCTCCTGTTGTGCCGCATAGCCCAGGCTGAGTGTGCTACTTGAGCCACGGTCGATACAGGTGTAAAATACCCTGTATTAAACTGTGGGGCTCAAATTAGCCTTTGGAGACCACCTAAAGGAGCTAAGGTGCCATCACTGCTGGTATCTGCACAAACAGGGTGGCATTCATTATTACTTTATAGATCTCCTGTGAATCCCACTCGTTGTATTACATTTATATATTTATTTAGCCTTCCAAACTGACGGGGACCACCTATGGAGTTAATACAGTGCCGGCGACACCAAATTACGCGGAAATGAGGTCTGATTGCTGATGTGCCTGCTGCTGCAATGCCGTCACTCAAGTTGCAAGCTGTTTGTGCTTGTGGCTCATCAGAGCACTCCCGCCTCGCTGCTGAGTGAGACTTGACAACATTGAGGATAAAACTTCTGCTTTATTTATTTATTTTTACACCACTTCTAATTTGCTTGAGCATTTTTTAATGAAATTACTGAGGTTATCGAATAGCTATGGTAATCTGACACAATCTGTCTGGTTCTGCAAGAGTGCGGAGGAGAAAGTGAGATTTTGGGTGAAATTGTGACATGATTCCCTTCCTGTTCCCACTGAATAACTTGCAATTAAACTCTGCATGTTCCTTGCACAGGGAAGTAACCTGGTGCATCGGCCTAATTCCCCTACCCGCCAAGTGCCATTTTGTAAAGCAGACAGGGAAATGACTGATGGAAGTTAGGGCAATCAAAACACAAACAAGATGGCTGTGACAAACAAATAGTGCCAGCAACACAAAAGTTGCCAAAGGTGGTAGCTCATTTATCACAGAGCATAGAATGGGACATAAAGGGGAGGTTCAGTTGGAGTGAGCAGAATCAGTCAGGAAGAATGACTGTACAGAGCGGATGTGAGTACTTTGGTTTATTGGTGGACAGAAAGACACTGCATGACACAACAGTGTAGCAGTGGTAGTGACAAAATCATCCAATGTCTTAAGAATAGGCTTATGTCTGATGGATTGCCCAGGGTGATATTTGTCGGGGAAAATGGAACAGCTTCAGGGGCAAACTGTGAGTGCTGGCAGGGCAGCACAGAGTGATGCCAGCCTGTAAATCGTGTGTCTGCCATAGAATTGTAATCAGGGGACGTATGTGGGGGAGTGTGGGTCTCAGTGGTGAGTCTTTCAGCATGGTTTCTCTATGTCTCACATGCAGCTTGACAGATGGCATGGGAATATCCACAAAACAGGAACAACAAAGACAGGTACAATAGGATTGCTTGCCAATGTGTGTGTGAAAACTTTTCCACCATTTCTTCACTGTACATCTCACTCCCCCATTGACATAACAAATGTATTATCACACAGACATGGACCTTAATGACAGTCTTCAGTTTCATCAGCATCAGTGTGATGATACGATAATATGATGCAAGAAAACAAACTGTATTTTCACATTCTAAAATGATTATTGTAATTATTCAATCTCTCCATGCCACTGGAGCAGTCATCACAACATAGTGCCACATTTATTCACAGCCACCCTTCCCTGCAAAAAGGACTTAATCACACATTTCCATAAACACACAAACACATTGACACACATCCTCTGGCATCACCGCTCACAAGCCGAGCAGAGAAGGTAAATATTGACTCAGTCTTCTCATTTAAGGGCTTTTTTGACTATCAGAGCTTAAGAAAGGGCATACAGTACTACAGTAATTGCGAGTGGTGTGATGCCGGGGGCAGTGTATGCTGGTGATAGTGGTCACTGTTTATCTTCTCCTCTCTCCTCTGTGTAGGCCTATTGCTGATGGGTAACATAGACCTGAAGGTGGAATCAGATTAGAGGTCATCTCGGATGTTTGGAATCACATGATTTCACTGTAAATGCAGAAAACATAGTTCATGTGAAAATAGGGTTAATCTTGTTATGGCACGAGTGCATGCCAAGTTTATACAGTGAGCACAGCTTCTAGTCCCATTTACTCTGCCAGCTGTTGTCTCTGTATTCCACTAAGCCATGCATTTTTTGTGTCATCTTTACAGCTCAGAATTAGAATAAACATAATGCCTTCCCCCTAATGCTTGTTGTTTAGCCTCAGTGTAATTTAGGTCCACCATAGCAAACAAAGTCATACAAAGTCACCAGTATGAATTGTGAAATATTGTAAAAATGAGGCTGCATAGTCAAAGACTTAGCTCATGAATACAGAGGCAAGAACAAGAGCAGGCGAGAGCAAAGAGAGAGGGATAAAAGAAATCACAATCCCAAAGAAAATTGTTCTGCTGTTCACATGTCTGATCAAGCTTAAAGATGCTATTACTCTATTGTCACTGGAGCTGTTCTCCCTGGCTTAACTCTAGAAGATGCACTGACCTTTTCAACACTTTACCACATCAGGTCTATTACACGCCGACAGTTCACCTCTCCCTTTTTCCTTGTGAGAGGATAATACCAGCTCCCCTTTTTATTGTGATGAAAAGGCAGAACTGGCTTTAGTGTGATTTCATTTCCTCTGCTCCTGGAGCTTCTATAGGCAGAAGTCCTGACAGTCACTTTACCTGAAAGCAATCACCGGGAACGGCCGTTGCTTTAGTGTGTGATTGAATACCAATAAATCTGACCCTCTTTATTTCCCCTCGAACAAAGAACAGTGGAGGGATGCCAGCTTGTACAGACAAGAGAGTGGATTATCTTCCCTGGTGGACTTTTAGCTACATGATCCTGCATCACAACGCAAAGCTTCCCTCAAATATGTAGTAGAAGGGATTGATTGAGGCTGATACTGTAATCCATATAATACTTAGAACATTTATATTACCTCAGCCATTATGTCTCTTTTGTACTGTATGACCAAGGCTCCTCTGGTCTGTTGGCTTTTTATTACCGCTGGGGAAGTTAAGAGTGCTGAGTTCCTAGTGACTCAGAACATCTGCAGTCTGCCTCCAACTGAAGCTTCTGTCCCATCCGTCTATTTTTATTGAAGGGACAGATCACCCCAAAGTCAAAAATACATATTTTTCCTTTGGCCAGTAGTGGTGCTTATCCATCTTTCTTTGTACTGCAGTATGAAGTAGTTCCTACATGAAACTGCTCACAACAATGTCTGTGGATCTTGAGCGACCCGCTCAGATGTGTTTTTTGTTGCTTTGAGCACCACAAGCCAAGCGCCATTATATTCAAGAGAAGGCAGAAATCTCTAGAGTCTTTATCTCCAAAACTCAGCAACTCAAACCAAAATTGTCAAGATAGATAGATAGCACTGCTGTTATGATGGAAAACAATTTTGATTTTGAGTGGACTGTCCTTAAAGCACATTTTTTGTGTTTTTCATCTTAACCACATATTGTTGATCTTGGCTTATGTACACAGCAAGCCTGGACAATCACCATCTGCGTCATTCTTCCCCCCCTTGAGTAAAGACTAAACTATGACGCAAATATCTCAAAATGGCTTCCTGGGTGATTTTTTTTTTCACAGTAAGGGCAGATGGGGTTTAGGATTAATTCTATGTTTTATTTCTGCTGCTAATGACAAAGAGGCTGTTTTGGTCCTTGAGAGGGGAGAGTAATCTTGACATGAGCTGGCAAGATTTGTACCAAAAATAAGCATATTCCCAAGATATTTCCATGGCAACGAGACACAATAGTCACGCCCACTTTGCTGGTAATGAATGATCAACCTGGTATTATCTTTTTATCCTCTCCGACTGGAGTGTTAAGGTTGAGTTATGACTGTGCTGGATCTTTACCAGTGTGACACTTTTATTATATAAATTCAAATTAAGTCTTATACACAAACATGCAGCCAGGGACAGACACACAATCCTGTCTAAAACTAGACACAGATGAGCTAAAGATGGATCTGTTTACTCCATCTGTCTTCAGCCAGGTAACTACTGTGATATGGCCTGGTTTTTCGGTGATGTGTGTGTGTGCTGTATGTGTGCCATTGCACCGCACAGGTGGCGGGCAGCAGGGACGGGAGCAGGCCAGTGAGCAGGTAGAATACCACTGAGGTGGAAATAACACAGTCTGGACTCCTCTGCTGCTCGAAGAGGCCTGGCGTGAAATGCTGCAGGTAGTGCTGACCGCACACTGTTGCTCCCTGTGCACTGGACAAAATCTGGTACAGGTGCATCTGTGTGGCTTTTTGTATCTGGGAAAGACATGCACATATTCACTGATATGAATGCAAACTAGATTTGTTAGTAAAATCATAAGTATTCAAAATATAAGATTTTTTTCTTCTTGTAATCAGGCTCATCTTGTACAACTCCCAATTTCAAAAATGTTGGGATGTTGTGTAAAAGGTAAATGAAAACAGAATGCAATGAGATGAGTTATTTAATGTTCAAACTGATAAACTTTATAGTTTTTTTTGTAAACATACACTGAATTTGATGCCTGCAACATGTTCCACCTACAAAGCCATGCTGTTGTCGCACATCCAGAATGTATTTTAGCATTGTCTTGCTTAGATAAGCAGGGATGTCTCTGAATAGGCGTTGTGAGGATGGCAGCATATGCTGCTCTGACACCTGTATGTACCCAGATGTTGGCTTTTGAAGTTAGCGCTGTTAACAGTCTGGATGATTGTTGCATGTTGTGGGCATCAAATTCAGAATTAGTTAATACTGCTACAATACAATATGCCGAACGTGCTTTGTAGAAAATGGGCTGAACACACAAAATCAGTGTAGTGTTCCTCTCTATGGATAATTACTCTTAAAAAATAATCACTTTGCAATTAATTATTGAGAGAACAGAAATCGGGCTGCTTTTAAATATTTGATTGCTGTGTCCAGGAAGCTCCATTGTTCTCATGCTTTCACCTGTTGCCACTGACCAAAACTGGTGCACGGTGCCCAGCTGAGAGCCCAGCTGCTGTTTCACCCACTTCCTAAATATCCAGGTGCCATGGCCAAAGGCAATCATAAACTCATAATTGTCCAAGAGTTACAGTTGTGTAGCTGCCTCAGTCGCTGTGATTATAACAAACACTGGAAGCAGACACATGAAGAAAGACAGCATAAGTGAGAAAATCAAAAATGCTTACCAGCTGGTAAAAAAAATTGTAAATTTTAACACCCCATGCTTGAGGGCCTTAGCTGCTGAAACATGTACTATACGCTTGACTCTGTCTGACCTGCATACATGAGTGATCAAGCTTTTTGGAGTGTGAAAGTGGCTATGAGGCAGAGGAGGCGAGTAAAGGAGACCAGTCAACTCCCTTCTGTTCTCTCTCCTCCAAAGCCCTTCTTTTGTTCTTAGGTTTTTGGCAGTGAGCCTCGAGTCCAGTCAACTTTCCCTGCAGTGATTTGTCTGTGACACATCAGTAACTCACAGGGCCGCGCAACGCTCTCATCTTAGAGAGTTTAGGGGAGAGAAGTGAGGGGTGAGCATAAGTGCCAGCGCTAGGTATCCTGTAAGGCTTGCCTTTGTTTCAAGCTGTCACATCAGAGGCAGTTCTCCTCAGCAAATAAGTCCATTTTCCCCAGCAGACAGACAGATCGACAGACAGGCAGCCAGCCATGCATGCTGGGTATGGTCCCACTAAACAACTGTCTTCTAGTCTTCAGTTGTTCTTACTGCATGTTGATATTTAAATGATTCATGCATACATACATGCATGTATACTTTTATCCTTTCATCATGTGTAGGAAAATGTGAAATGGAAGGTTGTTATGGAAAAGTATGAATTTTATTGTTATTTGGTTTTGAAGCTGAATAACTAAGTGAGCAAAACCAGCACGAAATGAATATACATCATATTAAATCAAGCAAAAATCTGACATGTTGTATATTGTTGAAAAATGCTGGATATCTGTGTGTGTCTAATTTTTGCAATACATAATGACTAAAAAGCACATGAACATATGAAGAACTAGTAAATTTATGGCATGTGTTAGAAAAAATAGCCTCCTGTAACAGGAGCACATACAAATAATTTTTTACATAATTTTTATTTATTTATTATTATTATTATTATTTTATTTTTTTTACAATTTTTTACTTTACATGACCATCATAGACAATAATGTACATGCAAGGTAAATAATAATAAAACAATAGAGCTCTATTAAAAAAAAAAGTTAAATGGAGCACAATTACTGCCATTTCTAAACTAATAAGACAGACCAAACTAAACTGAGAAAACGTGAGCTCCAGAGGAATGGTACACAAAACATACCTTATCAGTTAATGGATTTTTAATTTTTAGAACTCTTAACAGCAATTAATCAAATAATGATTAATCATTAACATCCCTCGACATATTACATGTCTATGGTAAGAGTCTTTTTTTTTCCAGCTGCTAAAATTGTACTATGGAAAATAAAGCTAGTTACCAGCTACAAGCCAGGGTCAGGTGATTGATTAACTGAATGATAACCGGCCCAGCAACCGGCATCTGCAGATATATGGCAAATGGATCTGCATTTGTATAGCACCTTTTTAGTCTTCCAACTACTCAAAACACTTTTACACTACATGTCACATTCACCCACACATTCTACAGTAATTGCAAAGGCTGCCATGCAAGGTGCCTCTGCTTTGAACCTCTCATTTACACACATTCACATGCCAAGGGCTATGCCTTCAGGAGCAATTTGTGGTTCAGTATCTTCCTCAAGACATGCAGACTCGAGGTAGCCAGGGATCGAACCACCAATCTTTCGTCACCTCGCTCTACCCACTAGGCCACAGCCACCAAACTATATATTTATATAAATGTGTGTGTCTTCTTGAACCTGAGTTTGCTTACACTACATGTGCTGCATCCAAAAAAAATAAACAAAACAAACTCACAAAGTGTCAACAAAGGAAATATTTTTACGTTCTTTTTTTTCCCAGTCTTTCCACTGTTCAACGTTTACTAACTCTGGAGTTTTGGTGAAAGAAATCATTTATTAATATGGATCCAAATGATTGATTATGGAATGTTTTTCTTTAGTAGCTCTCTATGACTGTTTTGGTGGAAATGCCATCATTGTGTGTGACACTCTAGCTGTCATTACACTTTCTATTTCTATATGTATTACGGCAGTGCCTCCCCCTGCTGTGCATCCAATGAAGCCCTCCTATTTGGTGACTCACTGACCCCCTTTCTCATGTTCAAATCTGCACACTGTCCTTTTACATAACGCCCACGGCCCATTTCATTTTCACTCTGGTGAACAAGACCGAAACAATGGCTTGGTACACCCTCCACCCCAGCTCCTTTCCTCAGTATTCCCTCCCTATGGTTCAATGACCACTGTCTCATTGAGGAATGGAGAAGAGCTGTGTTCCCCTTGCAACATCCACATAAGGGAATGATGAATGTTTCGGTCCAGTGGTGGACAGCGAGAGGCTGGAGACGAGGTCAGGGGTTGGTTTGGGACAATAATGCATAAATCTCAGGCAGAAATGGATGTCCCTAATCCCCAGCAAGAGCTGGAAACCCCTTTTGGGTACAGTACTGCCACAGGCCAAAACTCATTCCCTCAAACACATTCAGCCATTTATGCAATTCTGTAGTCGGAGTGCATTTCGCCCACAGTCTGTGTCTGGCAAGTACAGTGCCCTCCATTTAGAAATCACATTTCTTTTCCAATGCTAAACTTTTTTAACAAAGCTGCTGTCCAGCAGACAGACGCTGTAAGGGAGAAGGAGGTGGTTGCCAAGTAAAACCTCAGGTAGCTGCAGGTGCATCCTTGGCTTAAGGAAAGATTTTCACAAAATAGTGCCTTTGCAGTCATGATTGTTTGCTGTTTTCTGATGATTTTCTGGTGTATGCCACAGTGGTTTACCTTAACAGAGAAAGCTGTGGTTTGAAGTTTGTTCTGTCTGCCTCTGTGATCTTTCTGTCTCTTTGGTTTTCTTGGTTGTGGATGTGAATCATCCTGTAAATCTGTCTCAGGCTCTGTTCACGCTAAGCATTTTCACTGGAATTTCTGTGAACTCTGGAGCATTTATTCCATTAGTATGGTTCATTGGGGCAGGTCAGAACAATGCCATACAGTACTTTTCTGATATACTCTAACATGAATGTCACAGAATAGCTGCACTTACATGACTCAAGTGCAAACCTAAGACTTTTCACAGGAGAAAAGGTTGTGTGGTTCATTAGGAGTGAGAATTTATTCTGAACTGAGTACAAGGATGCTCAATGGTTACAAAACGACAGGTGATGACATGTGATAGCTCTGAGTTACTCATCCTTGAAAAGCAGAGCAAATCAAATTGAAGCGAGGGCAAACCACAGTCTAGACTGATTCTCATATCCTGTTATTGTTTCATGTGCTCTGAACTAAACCACAGACAAGTCCATCATGTTGACCCAAAGCACAAAGCAGTACTAATGTTATTCCCATTCCCCTAAGTTTTTACTTAAACCTCTTTCACCTTTATGACTAGGTCACTGATTTTCACTGACAGGGTTATGTATATCTATGCATGTTGTAGTTTGTCTTGATTATGGAAGTGTAAATATTGTTTTAGAAAAGTGTTGTATACATAAAGTTATTATTACTTGATTCCCTTTGCAACAAACATGAATTATGGAATGCAGAATGGCGCTCGGAGCTGCTGGAGGTAATTTACATCAACATTGAAAAACAATAGACATCGTAATAGCTTTCGAGTTAAGATCTATCTTTTCTCCTCAACATCTATCTTCCGTGCAATATTGGATTTCCAGCTCTCTGAGTTGAGCGCAGTGGCCCAAAGCAGCAGCAGCAGCAGCCATTGCCCACCTTACCCCCTTATTTTTCTGACATTAAAGGCAATAAGATAATGGAGCTCTTGCTACCAAAGACCAAGCTAATAAACCTCAGGGCCATCCACTAGGCCACATAATGATCTTGATAGCAATAATTCAGTGTATGACTAATTCAGAGAGAGGCAGAAGGGGATTTGATAGAGGGTGTTCTTGCAAATTTTCTTTCTGTGGAATTAAGTCTCTCTGACAATTAAAAAAAAACAAAAACATTTTCTTGGTATGAAATCAATACATGTTTATTTTGTCCCTCTCTTTTTATACAGATTAATGTATCAAATATACCAGACCCACAGTATTCAGCTATTCAATATTGCGAGAATGAGTCACATATATTTGCCACCCTTTATTACCCACCAGTAATAAAAACATTATTGTGCACTTCAGACCAAGAAACACATTGTGGTAGATATCTTACTCATGTTGCTTACAGTTATAGTGCACACAGTGAGCTAAACAGGCCCTTTGACACCTTGATGTATCATAGGGCTGAGTGATGTATCAAAGAGCCCATTTTCAATGTATTCAAGTTATTAATATGAGATATGACAGATGGATATATAATTATTTTCAAGTTTCAGTGTTTCACCTGGTTGCCGCTGAGGGGTAGTTGCGTTACTTTAGTCACCATATTCACATGGTGGCCATTTTCCTCTGATATGTTCAGGGTGGGAAGCTCAGATGCTGCTCCAAAAATGACAGTGTTGTATTGCTGGCTTCTAGGTTGTAAATCATATAAATGTGCAAAATCTGACCAATGTTTCAATAACCTTAATTCACTATCTCCTGCTTGATCAGAAAGTGAAAAGAAAATTGATAGTGAAAATCCAGCAAAACTTTTGGCCATATTTCAAGGTAAAAGGATAACCCATTAGATACCCTTAGACAACAGTTAATATAAGCATTAACCACCTTCTAGCTAATGTCATCATTCATAGTGTTATATGATGCAATCAGGAAAAACGTAAATTAATTCTGAAATATCAATGGACAAATTCATTTTCGTCTTTCCTAATGTATCACCTCACACTATCAAATGGTAATGTTAGCCAGGAACCTATAAACATCAAATCTGACAAATTGTCATTTCACCGCTTCCCAAACAATCAGCAACTGAAAAGCAATGTCTAGTGAAAATCTAGACGGACATGGGGCCATATTTTAAGTTAAAACAACATATGTGCATTACCTCCCATGAAGCAATAGCTAATATTATCATTAACCACATCCTAGCTACCACACTAACACAACCATTTGGTAGTGTTAGTGTGGTAGTGTCACTACCTGAATATACTGAATGCGCAGTTTTTTCCATCCTTGCATTTTTTTTTCCCTCTGATGGCACGGGCGTATTCCAAGATGACAATGCCAGGATTCATCAGGCTCAAGTTGGGAGCATGAGATCATCATCATTTTCACACATGGATTGTCCACCACAGAGTCCAGACCTTAACCCCGCTGAGAATCTTTGGGATGTGCTGGAGAAGACTTCACACTGCGGTCCGATTCTCACATCATCAATACAAGATCTTGGTGAAAAATTAATGCAACTCTGGACAGAGACAAATGTTGCGACATTGCTTAAGCTTATTGAAATGATGCTGTGTCGAATGTGTGCTGTAATCAAAGCTAAAGGCAGTCCAACAAAATATTCGAGTGTGTGACTTTTTTGGCCAGACGGTGTATATTGTAGAATGGCCAAAAAATGTCAGTGTTATTTATAAGCCATATTGCTGAGGTCTAATTTAGTACGATACAAAACATACAGTCTATTATTCCCAAAATTACCCTGGTACTACACCCCTGTGCTATGCAAATTAAAGTCAGACCAAAGTACTGTCTATACCAACAGAGTTGAGGAATGTTCTTCCAAGACACACTTTATAGGATTTTTAGGCCATATAAGTAAATACCATTTACATTTACCCGTCTTGATCAACGCCTTGCTAGCTCACTTGGACACCTCAACCCAAAATCCATTGGCCTTGGCTGGCAGACTAATGTACACATTCATCCTGACATTCATCACTTCCTGACTGTGGGGAGCTGAACCGCTGTGGGCTCACTACCATCAACGGCTCTTGCCTCAGAGTGTGGTGGCATTTTTAGAGATCTATGAGGGTGTTTATGAGCAGCTTGAAAAGGGCATTTTGCAGATTTATGGATGACAAGGCTAAATGATCTATGGAAAACAGGGAGGAGGAAAAAGAGTCATTGATGTTGATTGGAAAGACTGTTTTTGGCGGTGTGTTTTTGTGTGTATTTGAGAGGGGTGTGACCATCCCTCCCAATCCCACGGTATCAGGGACCTTCCACAGTGCAATTTGACAGGGACAGGAGGAGGTGGAAGGGCGGGGGGGATATAAATGAATAAGTAAAAAGGTCACGTCAAGCCATTTTCATAAAAGCTCATTAACTTTTATTTGCTGCAAAAGATGTCTGTGTAATTAGAATAACAGAGATTGAGCTAATGAAATTACAATAAACAGTGGTGGAGTGGAACCAAAAAATAATAATGCATGGCTCACGCTTGTCTGAGACTTAACTGCACATTATTGGCAGGTGACCTTTGAAGGAGATGAGGTAGAGCCCAGGTGTGTTTTGGAAGGTGTGGCTTTAGATTGTCTGCACCTAACCACCCATATATGTGTTCATTAAATGTTTGAGCACATAGGATTTTCTCTTGCGTGTGTGTGACAGGGTGATACAGTAAGAAAGCAGTTTTTATTGCTGCTCCGACCTTTATTTATTGGCTCTATCATTGTCTACTGGTGAAGGAGTAGAATCATAAATGGCAAGTTATCGAACTGGCTTTCTTCACACATTGTTCAATAAAACAAGCAATCAGAAGCTCATATTTGTCATTTATTAACAAGTTTAATAGTGAAAGCTGAAACGCTCAGTGCTGGCTCACAGAACACATGGCAGATACTGCTCTGCCATTTGCGTTGCAGTGTCATGCTAACGAAAGCTAAGAGAATGAAAGTCTCTGCTGCAGCCAAAACACAACACAAACTGATTTCAGTAATTGGCACAATTTCAGCCCGAAAAGAAGGAACTAATTGGTGAAATGTGCTTGGTGCAGTGTTCAGGAGAGGCTGCACTGTCCCAGCTCTACATGATCAGACTTTGTGATGAACACGATTGGACACTAGAGCTCCGCTCCCATATATTATTGACAGCGGGCAAGTATAGGTTTCACTGCATGTCATTAGAAAGAGCAACCCATAAATGATGAATGATACCTGATGTTACATTTGTAAGAGGTGAATGGGTAAAGCCCTCTGTAAAGCAGTAATCAATGCTCAGTCAATCTAATCACCTCATTGGTCTGATGTCTGTCTTCGACCTTCACAAGGGGAAGTCATTCAGTCGCGGCAGTGATGCTGATACATGAAATAAATAGTTCATACTTTTCAAAGTTGAAGGCATGTGTGTAATCGATGAATTAGTGAGAGAAAAGAAGGTTATCATTTGGGTAAGATTGCAGGGATTTGCTCCAAAGTCACATCCACACCACCCGTGTGTTGTTCCTACACCTCACCTCTCTAACCTGCGTGATACCTGGCTCAGTTCCATAGATATGAGGGAGATTTGTCAGCCTCCCTGTTTGTTCACTGTGTGTGCTGATAGCCTGGCAGCCTGTTTGTTTGTTTATTCCCTGTCTAGGTCAAAGCAGATGCCCTCGCTCTTCTTCTCTGCCTTTCCACTCTCTCACATAGCCTCTGATTCAGAGTCTCTGAACTCATGCAGACCCTGTTGCGCTGACCTTTTCATACAAATATATGTGTGCTGTAAGGAAGAGTCACAACAACCAATTCTCAGATCCAGTGCACGTTGTCAAAAAAAGCTTAGGATTGTCTCTGGTGCTGGGTACACTCATGAATTGGCTGTTCTTTTGAAAGACTTGAAGGTTATTGAGTCACATGGGTTTGCTAGAACAACACTATCAAAACACTGAAAGTTTCTGTTTTTGTAGTCACACCTGTTTTGTAGGCTAGTAGTATTTTTTTTTTTTTTTTTAAGAATATGTGGTATCATATCCTGTGAAGGAAACGATAGTGAACAACATTGTATCTGCCTTTGACTGTTCTACAGTAGAGGTGTGCAATATGACTTGAAATTTTGAAATTTATATTACTCTATTTTTTTGTTTATTTTTCATGGTTTATGTTTTATATCATGATATTCCAAAAATAATAAATAACTAAATAAATAAATAATAACTTGATTGAACTGTTTTCATTCTACTGGCAAAGTAAGGGAGCATATCTTATGAAAGGAAAATTATTTAAAAATATACCACCTGTCTATAGATGCAACCATTTCAAATTTTCCCTCCCTTCCACAAGCCTTTAGGAAGCCTGCCAATATCCTGCCAGTTTCCAGCCAATTTACAGTCCCCCCCCACCCTCCTGGAGGTGTGACTAGATTCTATTGTAATACGCCCATTCATTCAATTACATCGTGTCACCGTTAGATGATGCTTCCCTCACAGAAACACAAAAACCAACAGAGCGAAGGACACTGAAACAGAGGCGGAATGTAACTAGTTGTGTAACTAGCAATTTTGAGGTACCTGTACTTTAATTAGTGGTATTTCCATTTTATGCTACATTATTCATCTACTTCACTATGTCAGAGGCGAATATTACTCTTTTATTGCACTACTTTTATTTTAAATATTTAGTTAGGCATATTAGTTACATTACTTAGTTCATTTATATTTTGTGCAATAATCTACATTTGTTGCTAGGTTATATTACTGTAGGTTACAGCAAGTCTTCCAGCAGTATAAGTTATTAAAATGACCTCCATGTTTGCCAGCTGCAGCTTCAATGTTATGAACACATTAGTTATTAAGGAAAATTAAAAAAAAATGTTACAATTGCTCCAGGTCTCCCCTATCTCAAAATGTTGAGTTTTTGAGTGTTGAGAATGTTTGCATCAACGGCCTTACAGTACACTCAGTGTGATGATGTGTGTGACAGTGTGGAGGCTGGGAAACCTTTCGGATAGCTCAATCACCCATTCAGCAGTAACTAAAGGGTACATTGTAATGCTAATGACATGACAGAATGGCCGAGGGGTCACTTTTACTCCCCGTAGAAACACCTGTATAAACTGCGCTCTACCATTGCACCACATCAGGTTGCTTAGCAATGGCCGTTGTTTACTCAAGACATCTCATTCATTATAAGACTGCATGCACCCTGTACTTACACTAGGCTACATCTATCTTAGAAAAAAAAAAAACAAGAAACACCAAGTGCGTTCAGTTGAGGGAGAAATACCGATGTTACCCATCATTTTCACCTGATTAATCGTCTTCATCTGGGAAGGAGGAGAGTGTTGTAGAGTTTGTGCTGATTGTGAGGTGTGACCATGGAGAGAGAGAGAGAGAGAGAGAGAGAGAGCAGCCTATGAATGCAAACTGAATGAATGTATCTCAGCTTACTATCATAAGTTTGAAAATACCAAATGACTTTATATAATTGTAAAATATCACTTGTATGAGGCTGTTCAGACAGACAGTGACAGACCAGCGAGGTGAAGCCCTGACTTCGGTAGACACATTTCAAGTACAGAGTGTCACAGTCCAAAAGTCAAAATAATAATAAAAAAAATCTACGTAAACATTTCCAAAATTCACAAGATGTTTTTATCACATTTGTTGGAATTTAGCCTTTCAAAAACAACATTTTCACTGAAGTTAAAAAATGTTTGCTCTCAGCTTTTGCGCAAACTGTAAATAGAGGCACGCACCTAGTTGGGTGGTCTAGCAGCAATCTAACAGCACCATAAATTACATTTATATAGCCTCAATAATGATACACATTCTAATTCATCTCAGTACCACTGCAGATAAAGTCAGCCGTTCAGACTAGTGCTGTAACTATACTGTATGTTGTTCAGTTCCCAGCCATATTACTTTAATTTTCATGCAGTTCTTTTGAATAACAAAAGGCTGAGGCATAACATGTATGACCTTTAAGATATGTTCGCCTGATAATCAATAAATATGCTCTTTCCCTCATCGAATAAGCGTATGATTACAGTAATAACAGGTGCAGCACACCGCTTCAGCTTCCACACTCACTGCTCCTCCTGTTGGACAGATAGACCATTGCAACTGGTTTATACAAATTGAACTGGGGTGTTTCGAGTCGGCCCCGTGTTTTCTACGTCATCGCGGGGGATCTCATTACAGCCACGAGCTCTGCCAGGTCAGAGCAGGGAACCGCCATGAATCGGCCAGGGTTCTACCGAGAAGGATGGGGAAATTTGAATTGGCTGCATCTGTATCACTACATTCATATACGGCAACAACCGACACACACCAGCCAGGATTACATAGGAGAGGGGTCTTTCTGTAACAACAAAGTCAGCTTAGCTTGCGCTTCAGTACGGCATTCCACAAAAAGCAACATGTTATCTCACATCCAACCTACTACTATGGTTATTTTACTGGCTTCTCAGATTAAAGCCATAGCCCCGAACAAAAAGAACAAAAGGTGAACCTGTAAAATAAACACTAAAGCAACATGAAAAAGCAAACTTATAGCTACAAAGTTTGATGTCAGTATCAGTTGATCCTTGACAGTTTTGATGTGAAGCTTGCTTTGTACCGGCCGTTTTTAAGAAAGCAGTCCAAAGTGAAATGGCTAATTTAGCACACACGTGATTTTTTTTTTCCATTTGTTGTGGGAAAGTTAATTTATTGGGTCTGCACTTTGTCAGATGGTGGGTGTAACGTTAGCTCAAGACTTTCCTGTTCCTTTGACATCTTTAAGTTACAGTCTGCATGTTGTACTGGGTTGTGCTGCCCTTTACCTGCATTTTATCACAGCCACAGAAAAGCACATTAGTTTTAATATGCTAAAACCTTTATCACAGAAATGACAGTATTGCAAAATCCATGTTATTGTAGAATGTGGCCCAAAACCGCCCACCCCTATCTACTAATGAATACTTTTTTTTCAAATTAAACTGCCTGAAATTTATTCGAAACCACAAAAAAAGCTTTAGAAGTACTTGCTGTGGTATTATGAAATGCAACTGTATTTCTTTCATAGTTCTATAAATATATTTTGGTCAGAGGTTACAAAGAAACAGATGGAATAAGCTTAAGTTGACCTTACTGACATGTGTTTGAAAACACATTTCACAACATATGCTTGACTAATATTGTGTACTGAATGAAAGTTGAATAATGCATTATCCTACAGTATTTGAAAAGCTATATACATAGACTATCATATGGATGAGGTAATACTTGTGGCAGATAATATCCTGCAGACTAGCAGGGACAAAGACAGAGATTATCCTCTTAATCATTCTGTGAGATAGTCGTGGACATGCTTAGATGTACTGGTTGGTTCATGAGGATTTAAATCTTACAGATGAAAACCTTCATTTTCATTTTGGCGTTTTCTGATGTATTCAGAAATGTTCAGTTGACCCAAATCATTTGAAGTCTGAACATGATGTATTGACACAAAGTACACAACCTTGACTTGTTTTCAATAAGAACGGCTACATCACTCCACTCACCCAAAATGTTCCAATGAGCTCAAGTGGTTTTCTGTTTAATGATTCATTCAGATACAATATGTACCACACAGGTCATCTACATAATAACATGTTTGAAATGAAGCTTACAGACAACAAAGTTTGTTTCCAAAGAAGTAGATTAAAGTACAAGCAATTTCACATTATATTATTACAACTGCAAACCCGACACTATACTATATATCTGTGTACTGCAGTATGCACGGCCCAACATTACAGTATTAAATGCCTAACACCGTGTATATTGGAAAGTAATATATAAACATTTTCTGTGAAGTTAGTATTTGCTCATTTTATTTTTTAATGCATGATTTAAAGAGCTGGTGTGTAGAATTCAGTGGCTTGTAGTGATGAGCTTTCAGATTGCAAACATCTTGCCTCAGCCTTCCCTTCCAAGTGTGTAGGAAAACCTACAATGGCTGCGAAACTCATGGAAAACATGACGGGCTGTATTTAGAGCCAGTGTTTGGTTTGTCTTTTGTGAGCAACTGTAGAAACATGACAATGTAACATGGTGGACTAAATGGAAGAGGACCCTAGCCATTTGTAGATATAAATGGATCATTCCCAGATAGTGAAAACACAAGAATTCTTATTTTCAGGTGATTATATGCTAATGAAAAGACTGTATTCAATTATTAATTAAAAAAGCCAAATTTTGACATATGTATTTTCTTTCATTTTCTGACTCTCACTTTTTTTCTTTCATTCTTTTCCTTTTGATTTTTTTTCTGGTATAATCAGGACTTGATATAATTTATATTTTATGAAATTGGCCTTATTTCAATATTTGACATGCATCTTCTCTTTCTTTTTTCTTTTCTGATATAAAAAGGAGTCATCATTATTTATACCTTGGCAAGCATTCATCTCAAGTATGAGTTTATTTATATATTACAGTTCCTATAGATCATTATTGATGCATACTATATAATTTCTTTTGTGACACTGAATGCAATGAATAAGTAATGAGAACATTTCAGTTGTCCATGGTTACCACCTACTAGTTAGCATCGCAACAACAACAATAAGAGTAGTTAAATCTTAAATTATATGCCACTGTTCTTTACTGTGATTAGTCTGGTTAGACTTACTCTTTGACCAGTCACGCTCCTTGGTTTGAATGACATTACTGTGTACAAGGGCCTGACAAGCTAGTTTCAGTTCCCAATCAATAGCAGCCCTGATCATCTCCATAAGACAACAGCCTTATTACCCAACCGCTTGATCTCTACAGGAGAACAAGCTCCCGCTGCGAGATACTTCTCCAAAATAGCTCTATCCATTTTCAGATTCTCTTTTGAAATCTCATGTGGGTAGGGGGATTATGACAGTGTGCAGGAAAACATACTCGAACCCAAGCAGACACTCACGCACCAGAGTGCATTGAGGTAATGTAGGTCAACACTCTCACATACCCACATGTACTGTAGACACACACACTGAGTATTGATTTACTATCATACACCTTGAAGGAAGGCAGGTGGTGGAGTGCCCCAGGCTGCCAACTGTTTTCCAAAAACTTCACATATTACTGGCATTGTTTACTTTATGAATGCATATTTTCTCTCAGACAGCGGCATTTTTGGCACAGCAGTGAGTTAGACAAACATTGGCACCTGGCAAGACGCTTGACTAGGTGTTGAAACTGTGAAGCAATCGTTTTGACAATGGCGTGTCTATATATTTTTTTTTCTTTATTTGGGCAGGTTCAAACTCGGTGAGCTGGTACTTTTTTTTTGTACTTTTTTCTGTTTCTACACTTTTAAGATTTTTTTTTCCTGTCTCTCTAACTGACAAAGACACAGCCTCTTAAAGATGATGGTACCTGAAAGCTCAGCATTTCATTTTCACACTTTTGCCAACATCTTTCACATCTCTTTCTTTGGAGGTGAACAACCGATAAATACTGGACTTGCAGCACTGTGATGCAGCGGTTGACGTGACCACTTACATTCCCTGTATTTGACCTTTCACTAACAACAGCCGCTCATATAGTTTGACTTTTCAGATATTTTTTTGTATGTGGCTGGAAGGTGGGTTCTTCCAAGCTGAGGGCAGTTGATGAATACAAGGGGTCACTTATAATGGACTCAGATGTGCTTTAAGTGTAACATGAAAGGAACATGGTGTGCTTTACTGTGATCCATTATGTAAATTAATTTGACCTTTTCAGCTGGTAGATAACCCTAAGTTTAACAGAGAGGTGAGCCTTAATGACCACAGAAGAACTGCCCTATGATAATGTATATTCATTATTTCAGATGATCCTTTAGGGCTGAGAAATAAATCAGTGTTATATTGATATCATGATATGAGGCAAGATATTGGCTCAGATTTTGGATATTTTTATATCACAATGTGGCATAAGTGTCGTCTTTTCCTGTTTTTAAAGGTTGCATTACAGTAAGGTGATGTAATTTTCTGAAATTACCAGACTGTTCTGGATGTTCTGTTATTTTCCTTTACCCAGTTAGTCATCATATCAACATTTCTGATGATTATTTTCACAAATTTCATATTTTGTGAAAGCACTACTAGTCCTGACTACAGTTTTGTTGCAATATCAGTAAATGTTGATATCAAGGTATTTGGTCAGAAATGTTGTAATATTTGATTTTAGCCATGTCTTGTAGCCCTACTCTAAACTTCATCACATCTGGACCTACAAGTTTAGGTGCTACATGCCAACCCAAAACCAATTATGTATTAGTTACAAAAGCAATCAAGGAGATGCAAAGGATATTAATATACAAAAGGATTAAAATATACAAGTGCCACATTATGTTTTTTTTCCCCCTTTTAATGTTTTCAATGCCGAAAAGACACACTTTATTATCAATATATCATTAATATAAAAAGAATGTAGCTCAGTTTAGTCTGCTCAGCTCAGTATCATCGCAAAGATGCCGTCATTGTGACTTCAGGTTGCAAGATATTTTCATCATGCACCAATTTTGCTTTTCTGCTACTTTTTATTTTGAAAAGCAGCAAGAGAACTTTCCAGGAAACTTTGTGACTTGCATGCCAGTACTCAAGTCTCTACTGTACAGTATATTCTTTCTTTCTATCTTCTGTCTTTAGTTGTAAATATGGATTTATGCAGCCCTCGTAGAGCCAACTTCATCCTATTCTTTGACATATGCCTGGGCAATAAAACAGTAGTGATAAGAGAAAGCACATCAATAGCAATTGGAAAATTGTTTAATAAGATGATCAATCGTTTCACTTAAATACATAAAATGCAAACTACCATGCAAGCATGTAACTAATGTGCTGTGGCTCATTTCAGCTAGCCATATGTTAATTACTGATAGATGGATGCATGGTGTGAATTAACTGGATTAGCTGGTGTGTTCCTGACAAAATGAAATAGCAGATTGTTGAAATAATCATTTTATAAAATACAATTTCATTGCTTTTAACCTAAGTAGAATCAAAATCGGCTTTCTGCTTTTATCTTTGTAACGTATCAGTACCTTTCAGGTGTGTCAGTCATACTGGAAACCTGTAACAAAACACTGTGCATAATATTTATTAGAGATTAAACTACTCGTTGGTCATGTCATTTATTTTCTTATTTCTTTGTTTGTTTGCTGTAGTAGAGGACAAAATATTCTCCCAAGCCCAGGAGGAAAATGATAGGTGGTTCTCCACAGCACATTGTCGTGCACATAACACCTCATTTTTCAAAGCTGTGGAGAAACAAATCAATACTCCAGCTCACCTGTGTTCATAAGGTTTTGCTCTTTCTTCAGCTTTTGCAAACAAAGAAAAAATGTTTTTCCCCTTCTGCCTACTTTGTATTTAATTCTTGCGCTGTGTACTTTTCTATTTTAGAATCCCTTCGTCCATGTAATCCAGAGGCCTCAGGGCCACACCGGGCAGCTCCAGACAAAGTCACATTAGCTTCTCTTGACCTCACAGCTGTAATCGGCTCTGGGGGGAGGTGGTGGGGGGGGGCGGGGGTTCATGGTGTTTTGCAAGAGTCCCATGCTCAGCGTTAATAGTTTTGCAAGCATGAGGCAGAGAGTGAAGAGCAGGGATGTTAGCGTTACAACAGCTTACCTGGAGATTACAGCATCAGCAGTTCACTCACAATGCAGCCCCGCAGGATTTGAGTGCCATTACACCACCGTGGCGTTATAAGGCCAAGTGTGTATATATAATATTTATATGTATCTTCACATAACTTCACTGGGCAGTTATAAGAGGGGTGAGGATTGAGCTGTGGCTCTCCTTCCAAGCACACACTTGAGGAGGATCCTGACCGTTTGTGCTGCTGTCACTATAATTGGAGCATCTTGTGTTATCTTAATTAGGCAGTTGGCATCAGATGACATGGTATGATCATCCGTTTCCTTTCTGTTTTGTTATGTCTGCTGTGGCATTGTTGCATCTGTAGGCACGTGGAAAAATCCTGCTCGTTTCAATACGGTACGCCCATAGATTTTATTCAAATGCCTCTTGGGCGAGGTGTTTCCCTTCATAGTGTACATTGTTTAGAAGTCTATTTCAGAGACAGAAGAGAAATGGGAATTTGCTGCTGCCTTTTTTTTTCCTTTTTGAAATCCTCAACAATACCAGTCATGTTGTCGGACTGGAGAGGCTGGCTAGCTCAATCCTAACTCAATCGAGGATCATCAGCAATTGTCACTAAATCAGCCCCTTTAGTCTTTAGCTTCTCTCTCAATTCATTACAAGTGAATGGGCTTTTATTGGCGTGACCGTTTTAACAGGGACTCAGGGAGTGTGTGGAAGCTTGTAAGGCTGGATCGACACAGGCAATTTACGAGGGGATCGACAGGCGACTTGAGGCCAAAACCAGCACAAAACAAACATAGCCAGAGAGAGCGCGAGAGAGAGATTAAGAGATTTGTCATCCCCCCCACCCACCCCACTGTTCCTCTTTTTTTTATTATCCTTCCATTTTTTTGTTCTCAGTTTGTTTGTCGTGCTCACCCCCCCTTCAGTCTTGTCTGTTGGTCTTCCAGCCTGCCTTGTCGCTCTTTTGTACATTTTTTTTTTCTTTTTCCTTCTTTGCATTTTCTCAGGCAGTCTTCCCAACAAAGTCGAACAAGTCCTCCACTGAGACTGATGTTCAAACTGTATTATCATATTCCATGTTTTCATTTTTGTCCCGAAAGTATTCTTACAGTCCATATACATTTAAAATGCAAAAACAATGCCAAACTGAACTACTTGAAAGCTACTTTAAGCATTAGTTCCTCCATTGAAGCAACTTGCTGTTTCCTGTGGTGCAAAAACAAAAAAGAGATGCCTTCTGTTTCCCAAAGTGGAAACAAATATTCTTCTTACAGCCTGCTACTGCCTTTCCATAATCTTAAAGATTTCAATGCTGTGTAGGCGTTTATACCTGCAGGTGGCATCGAAAGCACCAAGACACGAGAAGTCTGAGGTATCAGAGCATGAATACGTCTTTATTCTTTACTTTTAAACAAGAATTGAACTGGGTCAATTTTTTAGCTCCTGTCAAAGTGATTCACACCACACACACTGAATATGTTTTGTGTCACATTCCTCCACAGCCCAGAATGTTGTCTGACATGTAGGGCTGGTGAATAATAACTTGTGAAACAGAGAACATTAATTTCTTAATTAGTTTGTGATTTTGTGGTATGTAGTACAATTGGACAATATAATTTTGTCATATTGATTTTAAACATTTCCCAGCCTGTACGTACACCATCAGTTATACTATGAGAGAAATAAAGAAAACAAGGAACGTTAGCTACATTGCACCAGAAACTTTAGCCATTTTCATAAGTTTGAGAGTTTTTGCTGCACAGCTTGTTGTTTCATCAAATTGTGTAGATTTTTATTCAGTACCCCACCCTTAAACAACAGCCCTCAGTCTCATCCTGCTTCTTATTTCACATAAGAGATAAGCCCTCTGCCAAGGTTTCTTACATCTCATATCTCCCTCGCCCCCCCTTCCCGGTACTCCCCCCTCTCCCACTCCTCTCTTTTCCCATTATCTCCCCCCTTCACTCCCATCTCCCCTGTCTTCCTAGCTTTGCAAAGATAAGATTTGCTCTCCCCAGTGAGTTCTTCGTGTCGATACTAATGTGTTGCTATCATCGATGAACTGTCAGACCACCTCCTCCCATCTCGCACCATCCCTCTCCTGACCTTCCTGCAACAATTATAAAGTCTTATGACACATGCATGTTCCATAAGACTGCATTTTCTAACTCGGGGTTTAATGCAGAGTGACAGATTAATAAAATATTTCTTTTTGCCTTGTTTAATGACACATGGAACTTTCTTCCACTATGCCTCAAATTATTCATAGACTTTTTTATTAATAAAACGTCATCTACATAGCTGAATTAAACATGATAGAGATGCATCATTAGATCACAAAAGAGCACATGATGGGAGAGGCAAACGGCAAGCAGCATCAGCCCACTCAGTCAGGGGTCTGCTAGAGAAATGGAGCAACAAACATGTCACTTAATGTGTGTTGATGTGTCTTTGCTCACAGTTGTTGGGCTCAGGGAGGGATCTGAGTGGCTGCCAGCTAACAGTTAGTGACATCAATGAGGTGGATCTACCGTTGCTGAT
The DNA here is from genome assembly GCF_056507025.1 of Lutjanus erythropterus. Lineage (NCBI taxonomy): Eukaryota > Metazoa > Chordata > Actinopteri > Lutjaniformes > Lutjanidae > Lutjanus > Lutjanus erythropterus. Next base: position 22,581,139 of record NC_139339.1, read on the forward strand.
TGAATCTAACTATATGTGTCACTTTGGTAAACCCTGTTATCCAAATCACCTCAGAGCATCATAAGTATACATATTTTTAGCACTGGGAAGCCCGTTGGAGAAACAAATCTTGAACCCTAGCGCCATTAGTGGTATGCTCTGTCTTTAGAGGGTAACATAGAAGCAACTTTGCAGTGTGTCTTTGCCATGGGGACAGAGACTTGAGATGCTGAGCCAAGAGGGTGAAATGTCACTGCAATGCTTTGACGTCGAATGAGTCGTTTGACTTTTTTTTTACGCCAGTCACACAGACTGGGAGTGTGAATGAGACTTAAAAAAGTAAAATCTCTAAAGTGTGGCAGCCACACTTACAGTTGATGTCTAATCATGGCTGATGGCTCAGAAAGTGACTTCAAATAGGGGGTGACTTCATAGAGACTACGCTTGAAGGCTGTCTCAAACATCCAATGATGTCACCCCTGTCTCAGCTTCTTTTTTTGACACCAGTTTCGCAGTCAATACTTGTCAATTTTTGTAAACGCTGGCTTTATTACAGGCCTGTTGTAGCTCCATGTGGGAGCAAATCACCTCTGTTTAACTTGTGCACTCCAAGCCCTTCACATTTCAGATTATTTTTCTTTGTGTAGAATAGAGCACCGTTTGTTTATGACAACTGGATGTCAATAATTGTAGTCTATGAACAGCACTCCTGTTTGACGTCTGTTGAGAAAAAAAGCACATTGCAGTGAACATACAGTACCTTTAATATAAAATAGGAGTAAGGAATAAAACATCCTCTTCTACACTGAATGCTGATTGAAAACACAATTTCAGCAATCCAAAAGCAACCTTGCATGTTTGTCTGTTTGTTTAATAATACACTATTTGTTTGATTTCTGGGAATAAATAATCTGACAGAGGATTTGATAGTGGGGAACAAAGAAACATGATCTCTTCATGTCATTTGATGAGTTTGCGATCATATTCAGAGATTTCAGGAGCAATGGAAACAAATCTCTTTAGGTCACCTTGAACAGGGATTACTGGAGTACAAGAACTCATTTCAATTTAAAAACAAAAGTCAGATATGTTTAGATGTAGAGAAAATAGTCTGTATTCAGGGAGAATAAATGTTGCCTTTAAAAGCAGAATATGTAAATCCTACCATAATGGCTCTCTCAATTAGTGGCTAGTGGGAAAACTGTTTCTTTGAATAAATTACATGTTTTTCTATGTTTTAGCATTGTTGGAAATATTTGGGCTAATGTAAGTAGATAGGTCAACAAAATATATAACATATGTCTAACATTTTTAGACATTGTAATGCAGAAATGTTACTACTTATAACTTAAATTTGGTCTCTCAATTAAATTTTTTAGCAAAGGCACACCATAAATTTTAGATTGAAGTTTTATATTACCTAGGGTGTTCAAAAATCCCATCTAAAGTCTCTCATCACACTGGCATGATCAAATCACCAGAGTGTTTCAAGACATGGCAGCATAAAAACAACATTGCATTGAGTGTTGCCACCAACTTGAGTTGAAAGTGCTGGCTTGGAACTCTGGTTTTTGTTTTCTATGGGGTCCAATATGTTGATACGGTATGTCAAAATGAAGAAAATTATTTCCGGGTCATATTGGTGGTGATGTGCTGAAAAATGATGCCAAACATTGGCATTGGAAACACTTTTTAATGTGGTATATAAAGCCAAAATCAGAAGTCTTCAAAAGCAGGCCAAGGTTGCTAAGTTAAATACAGCTTGCATTGCTGCTGTTGGGTCATATGTTTGTCTCCTTCCCCCAGATAAGTGTCCAAATAAAGATGCCATGATGCCATGTTGAGGTACTTGAAGCAGAGCTGGAGTGCAGTTAATTGCAGGAATTAAAAATTGGTTATCTGAAACACCACCAGTAAGCATCAGGTTTTGGTTTCAGCCTCTTATAATCAAAGAACAAGCCCATGCTAGAGCTTACCAGAGCTGCCATTTTACATCAGTGTTGAGCAGTCATACAGGGAGAAACTCATTGTGCTGTAGAAGAGGCAGAAATACCCCACTGACAGCAGCCTTAATAGAGCAGAATGCTCAGCAGCCACAATACATGTTTTGTTTGGATGGTGTGGTGCACTGCTCACTTTTTCTTCACTGGATCACTGGATGAAACTTATTATGCTCAGCTGTGGCTTTTTGTTTCCACCTACACAAACAACTGGCGACGTCATCGTGGAGTTGTAGAAAGGCATACTGGTAAATGTAGGAAAGCACTAATGTAAAACTACACATGGCAGGTACACTTAAACAATTCATCACAAAATTTGACCTGATATGCTTTGAATAACAATGACTGATGCCCCTTAAACAGATATGAAAAATCCGAGTTCATCTTGCAGTCTTTAGTGACTGTATTAGAAAACAGTTCACTCCACTGCCATTGCAAATCTGGAATAGAAACATGAAAATGCTTCTCCTCTCTCCACCCTTAAATGAATCTGTTAGTTAACTGAGCACCAGTCATTACTCCAGAATTTAATTGCGGTGACACGTGAATAATATTAATACAAACTTCAATGGAGTTTAAAATCAAGGTTAAATGTAGTGAAAAATGAGCAGAGTTGAAAATCAAATGTCATTAAATCCGCTAGGCTAGAGAGTCATAATGGACAGGAAAGCAGCCAAGCCAGGCCAACGCTTGATTGGTGAAAGATACACTCATTCCCTGGCTTCGGACACACAAAGGAAATATGTGAATTATGAAGTACCTGACTTTTTTTTCCGATTTCCGAGTGTTGTTAGCATTTTAATAGTGTTTTTCAGTTCCCTGTGCCACACAGGTGCAATGCATTAAATCTGTGAAGGATAATCACTAGTTTTTGACAGTGGTCTGCTGGCTTCTGTCTGCACACAGTCAGCAGCGCTGCAGATATCAGGGCTCATTTTCTTCCCTTCATAAGAAGCCATTTGCTGCCATCCATCCTTGTATATTGTGAAAAACAAGTTCCACAGACTTGAAAATAGACAGAGCCAGATCATCCTTCACAGCAAACATGAAACCGTCATTTGATTCAGTCAAAGTTTCATCTTTTTCAATATTTTATGGTGTCTCAGTTGAGTGTTTTTATATTAGTTCTGTATTATGATACATGTTGCTTGTTGTCAATCACCTGACGCCCACAGTAGGAACTGGAAGTGGGATGGAGATGATCTATTTAAATCAAGTCACCTTGCAAACTTAATGGGAACATCCATTCCTTTTTATTGAGGTTACCTTTGGCGAGTGCAACAGCTTTTCAAGCTCAGGGTTGACCTCGCAAAACCTTTTTATCGTTGCTCTTCACAGAACAGATTGGGTTGTATAATCTCATGTTTCTGATAGCTCCCCCACCCCTCCACCCCTCATATCTTTTTGAACATCAACAAATTGTCTTCCTTTACTCTCCTTTTGCTTCCTCTAGCTCCATGCTCTCCCCAGTCGGCTCCTATTAGACAAGCGATCATCTCTTCCTAATTAGCCTACGTCTCATTTGAACTGTTTGGAATCGGTTCTGTTTTGCTCTCCCCTGCTGAAACACATCAGTGCTGTTTTCTTAAAAGACTAAAATACTCCAACTGCGCCGCTGTTTTACAGCTCACAGTCCTCAAA
>NC_139339.1:22589758-22609758 GCF_056507025.1 Lutjanus erythropterus
TAGGAAATGAAGGGAGCGCAATGAAAGAAAGGATGATGGACTATGATCAGAGATGAGACGAGAGGAAAGGCAGAGTCATGGCCAGTGATTATATAAACAACCACGTCTGTACATCAGACAGACACAGCTCCCATGCTTCAGCTTGGCAAATGCTCCGTCACTCATGAAGGACTTTCTGTCAGCATGCTGGTTTCCTTTCTGCTGTTTAAATGCACAGTCTACACTTAAATAGCAGTTCAGTCTTTATAGTTTTATGTTGATGGTGTTACAGTAAATGGCAGTTCTTGTACAATCACTGAACTCTGTTCAGGTGAGTTAGGTGTCCTAGCTCACTGTAGACAGGATAACTTTATATTTTCTGTCTATTATTTGGTTAGCCAGGTGGTTAGCAATCATTAGTAATCTGAAATTTCACTATGTTATAATCACCTGTAACAATCTTGTGAGACCTGGCTGTACATTCCTTACGGCTGAGCCAATTAGATTGTGAAATGTAATGGACAAAAAATGTGTCACGTCTTTACAGATTGCCGAGCAGAGAACTACGCTATAGTATATAGAAGCGTTTCTGCTTCTATAAAGCTGAATGGAAAAGTGGCATGGACAAGAGCCACACTGTATGCAAGCTTTGTCTAACTAACCTAATTATGTGGATCATTACAAATAGATTATGTTTTAAAAGTAGTCACACAGTGAGAAAATGTAGATCATATATAATAATCAAGAATTTTGATGCATCTAGATGGATTAATATTTGTTTTATAATTGAAATGTAGAATCAGATTTCACATGAGTCGTGAGGTGCCAAGGGATTCCCACCCCTAGTGGAGGGATGGGTCAAAAAACACAGGACTTTAACCCAGGAGGCCAGGGTTCATTTCCCGTGTGGAACTGGAACTTTTAAGTAACAAAACGTCAGATTTATTATGTGACTTGAGTAACACAACATAGTTATTTTAACTCAAACCATTATCTTTTCCTAAAGCTGACCAAGTAGTTTTGGAGCCTAAATCATACTGCAGCAGTTTAAGATTGTTAACCACATGTTAAAAAGGCTTTCTGGCTAAAACATCTCGTATAGATGCTAAACGGGGTACCTTGTACACCTGTATGATGTGCTGAGGGCCATGACAAAGCAGCAGTGACCTTGTATTTTAATAGCACAGAATTCAAGAGAGCCCCTTTTCAGAAACTGTGCTGGTGTGTTCTGGGAAATCTGGTTGACTTTCTTACTTTTCAGCCACATTGGGCCCACAGTGGTGTGTTTCAGATGTATAAATGGCTGCCGTTGTCATCAGATCTTAATGCTAAAAACAACTATGTAGGCTTCCTAACACATGGGACTACCCCTAACCCACAAAATGTAGAATGTTTCACTTTGCTTGACCTCATAGTTTTCCATAATTGTGTGCTGCAGTGGTACAAAATGCCTGCAGCTGTTGATGCTCTGACTGAAATACTGTACCAGGCAAACGCGTCGAACCAGTACAGTATATAGTCACAATAAAATATCATTGACCATACTACAACTCAATACTGCAGTGTCCCTTGAAGACCCCAGCCCAGCAGTTACAACAGCAGATCAAAATGCCAAGCTCTCCACAGGGACACCATGCCAAGCTAGAGGCTGTTTTACATTCTTGGGTAGCGCCTCATCTTCTAACATGGGGTTTCGAGAGTGGCAGGCGGCTGCAGTTTTATTTTCTAGCATTACAGATTGGCCTCTGCTGCTGTAGGGTAGCTTTTTTAAGTAAAGCGTCCTGCTGGAGCCTGATCTCTTTGACTCCCCCTCACTGTATCATTAAGCCAGAGAGAAGTGTGTGAGAGTCGGTGTCTCTCAGTTGGGGATCCTCTTTGACAGAAGCCTCTTGCTCCCTAAGGGAGGCTGTGTGCTTACAGTATTCTGGTTTAGGGTTCTCCACACTGTTATTGAACATTTCTTCAAGAGGGTAATATGTGTGTTTGTGAAACTATCAGGCCAATTTCAGGCTTTTAGGAACAGTAAAAAGACATCAGATTATATATTCAGGGGAGCAGACTTAATTTTGTTTTTCTGTCAAATCTCTAAAAATCTCAAGCCTCATTGGCGGTCTTTATTTAGATTTTCTCTCATGAAGATTTTGTTTGAAGAAAAAATAGGAAGACATTCATTTGAAGAAAAAGTAACATCTAATGAGTCTGCTCTTTGTGTCTTTTCTCTCTCCTCCCCACGCATTCCCTTTGGACCCTACCCTGAAGCTGAAGAGTATGCTGTTGAAGGTAAGACCGATGCTTTACTCCTCAGGCCCTCTGACAGCTTCCATTAATGCTGCCATGGATGCTGATGCTGGCTGCTTGTTAATGCTGTATGCCCTCCCTCTGGGGAGGAGCATTGTCAGTTTGGACTGCGGTTATACGTGACTTCCAGGGGGCCTAAATTACAGTTTCAAAATGAGATAAAAGTGATGGATGTACAACCAAAATTACCTCTATTTTACCTCTTGTTTATTTTATCTGGTCTTTTTTTTTTATTTAATTTTGTTTTGATTGCAGTTTATTTCTCTGTGTATAGGCATATGGTTGTATATTTCACTCAGGACTATATTCATGCACTTGAAAAATGTGAAGGCAGCTTTGCAATCTTGAGTCAATTTACCAGTTAACAAGACTTTGTTAAGGTAATAAGATATGACATGGTAGTTTTGAGATGCTGTCTTCCTGCTTTTCTCACTGTCTATCTCAAAATAAGGTGAACGAAGGCTGCCAGTCAGGGCCCCTGAGGGGGCTCATTACCCCTTGGGCAAGGCACTCAACCAGTTCTGGATGTAGCACACTGTTTGGATAGATCAGGCTTAGCTTGTCTGTCTGCAGGCTGCTGCCTGTCTTCACGTTGCACTATTGAGGAAGAGGTTCACCACTGGTTGGATGAGCCTGTCAGTGAAATTGGATAATCAGATCTTCTAAAACAAGCTTTTTTGAATCCGTGCATTGATCTATACATAGTGTACTGGTGTCTAGGTGTGCGTATGTGTGTGTTTGCATGTTTTGGAGTTGCATTTCCTGCTTGCTGAGTTTGAGGTGATGGATTACCTATCACACGGCCTGAACCAGCAGGGGAAATCACTGACAAACACCCTCTTGCTCCAGGTTTTCTTTAAAGCTGAAAACTTTATGCTGCATTTATTTCTCAATCTTTATAGCAAGCATGAGTTGTTTATCATGTTGCATATTAGAAATATAAAAACATATGTCATGGTGTCATTTCATTGTTATCAGCTAACCGAGTGAACTCTATTTGAATTCTGGTCTGTGCTTGGTATGTAGGCTGAACTTGTAGACTGTTCGGAACTGACATTTTCTTGGTTTGTTCTTACTGTCCTCCTGTAATGACTGTATGTGTGTGTGAATGTCCTTGTAGTCCAGACCCTTGTCAGTACCGCTGAAGCCCTTAATGGTAAATATCAGAGGGAAGGTAGGGGGAACAGGAATAATTGGTGGCAAATCCACAATTCTGACAGAACAGCCCCTCCAGTCTGAAGAGTGAGACGTGGGGCAAGAAAGAATGAGCAAAGAAGGGTGATGAAGAGGTGTGATATTAGTCTGTGACAAACTGAAGGGAGGGTAGGAAACTCCAGAGGGACCCTGGGGTGCTCTGTTAACTTTCATGAGACTACAGAAGTAAAACCAGACTTCTGTACAGATCTACAGTTCAGTTATAGTACAAAGTAATATACCTAAGCACCAGCAATTGTGGACTGTAGTTTGTGTTATTTGTGTTGGTCCAGGCAATGTCACTAAAACCTAACCTTTTAGCTCTGCGCTCTCACTGATTTCAAATATTTTCTGCAGATATTCCTTTGCAGTGGGCAAGGGCATGTGTTGTAGGTTAAGCTTGCTATTAATTATGTGGGCTCCCAGCAATTTGAGTGGGGAACACCTCTCCTTGTGCAGAGGTCTAGGTGTTTTCTCCAGCAACACTATAACTCTAATATGAAAGAGCCCTCGGGTTTTTTAAGAATTGGAAAAAGCTGTGGAGTTTATTTTGACTCAAAAATATACCCACTATAACTGAAAAGTACTAAAATGTTAATGTTAACACCTCAATTAATTTGTGGTCCCGAAAGCCATGTCATTTAATTAAAAACAAGGAGTTGTGTTCCCTTTTCCCAGTGTGTTGTGTATCAACAAGACAGCTCAATAGATTTGTTTAATGGCTCATTGTCTCTGATACCAAACCCTCAGAGTACCACTGCACTCCTTTCTCCTATTTTTAGGGTTTCCCTTTGAACGTATTTGGTCTAATTAGTGTCTGTGACCATGTGTTCAAAGGTTGGTTGAGATTGATGATGCGGGGAGGCATTGAAAGCCCCGGGGAGGCCAGTGGCCCTTGAAGGCGGCCGGTGGCCCTCGCTCTTATACTGTAGGGCCTCGATTGATGATCTGCCTGCGACACTGACCTGTTTTTACTGGCGAGCTAGTCGTGTATTGCCATCTGTGTACTGATAGCTGAGCATGTCCTCTCCCTGGAGGACTGCACGTGTGATGTATAGTTTCATTATGTAAGCACAGGTTTACTTCATTGTCTGGTGGAGTGGTGTTCCTGTAGAGGCTAATAAAGAAATGACACTTAAGCTGAAGTTTGTGGTAGCCTAGAGGTTTGGTGAAATGGCTAATGACCTAGAGGGAGAATCTTATGGGTAGGGATGGGTATTGTTAGGATTTTACTGATGTCAATACAGATACTTAGTGATACATCTATTGATAATACTTTTCATAATTTGATGCAAAAAATCTAGAATATGACATGACAAGTTGGAAAAATATTCAACAGTCTTTTACCAGCAACTTTACATGCAACCGATTTTCACATATGTTGCAATTGGCTTCAATTTGTGTTAGATGTAGTAAAGTGATCCCACATATGTGAATGTTTAGCCCTGTCAGCCATGACTTGAAAAGCAGTTAAGCAACATCAATCACCTACCGCTGGTAGTTTTGTCATCATTAGGGGACAGTTAAGAGTTTGGAAATGCTAGCTATGTTAGAGCGAATTGACATTGCATAGACACTGATAGCAGTATTGTTTGTTTAGGAGCTTTTCAGTATTTCGGTACTAACTAATTGGGAACTGGCACCAGTTTAGTACTGGCTCTCGATACAAACCAGCCTACTAATGAAAGAATGCAAACTGCCAATTGCGTGCAAGACATTGAATGCTTTACTGAACCAGGTTGTGCTGGCAATCTTGAGTGGTTGACAAAGATACACTGTTGTGGTATGGATGGTTTGAGTGAATGCAGATGTGAAACAGAATTTCTGAAATAGGTCTGTGTTAGGTCAGCTGACTAGTCCTGGTAAATAAAATGTTACAAAAGTAATCAAAGAAATAATACATTCCTGAGGCAGTAAAAATGCATACTATTCATTCAGATGGTAAGGGATAGACATTTTTAATTTTCCTCCAGCTGATGATTTGACAGACTCTGACCATGACCATGAACACTGTGGAGAGAATCATATATACAATTGGACAGTAACAGATCAAACATAACCCTGGCCAGTGTGGCTGGCCTCTGAGACTGGTTGATAGATTTGGTGACCCGGTGCTTTGTTTGGGTGAGGGATGTTCTGAGCTGCCCACGCTGATCTTAATCAATCTGATCAAGGCTAATGATCCTTTCTCTCTCAGCCACGCAGACCTCCAACTTAATCTCACCCTTGGGGGAGGGCAATAACAATTTTTTTCTTTTCCCCACCATAAAAAATAGGGTTTGATGTTGGCTAGAGATACAGGATTATAGATTTGAGTGGGGCCTGTAGTTATAAGAGATTACTTTGGATCATCCAAACCAGATTATGGATTTTGTTCTTATTTGCTCAGGAGAAATAAAACAAAATCAGAGACCAAAAACTTGAATGTTTTCTAAATGTGTGTGCATCAAGGCAACAGAAGGAGAAACAGAGTAAAGCAAATATTAAATGTACTGATGTCACTGTGGTATTAACCTAGATTTTGTTTGTTTCTAGAACAAATGGTGCTTGTACATGATCCTTATTCAAATTCCAACTGCTGTTGTTATTTTGAATACCATTGGTTAAAAGGCCGACCACCTGGGCGATAAAAATTGTTTTGATCTTGGCAAAAAATGATACATTGCAATAGCAAGTGAGAATGATAGGCATTTATTTATATAACAACATAGCATAACAACGCTATTTGTCCAATGTTTCCAATCAATAAAGCTTAACTGTGCATTTTTCATTGAACGCACAAGAGATTTGCAGTGTTCAAACAAAGCAATCGATTGTAGAAGATTGCTGGCTAGCTTTTTATTCACAGGCACATGAAAAGAATAGGCTGCAAATAAACAACACACACATACACACACACATGCACACAGTAACCTCATTGGAAGGGAAAATTGACCAAGGATTGGAAGGGTGGAAGAGAACTGAATGGTGTCTTTCTTCAGCTCTGAAATTGCTCAAGAGCCTTTGGACAGTAGGATGCCTTGATGTTGCCTCTGCATGCCCAGTCTCTGCCAGATGTTGCAGTGAGATTAAGCATCCTCAGGTCCTGGAGGAGCCGAAGTCCAGCCATGCCTGTTCTCACAAGACGTTAATTTCACCCCACTCAGCTCTAACTCTTTTCTCCCGTTCTATTTTTCTGCTTTGTGATAACAAAGTCTAAAGGGATGGAGTGGGCGTCCACTTGTGAGCAACTCCAGATGCTTCAGTGTCAACATGCGTGGCCACAGGCAATACTGTTTGCTGTGATGGAGAGAGAAATGGATTGGACAATGCATGGCCTTGAGCTCTGGTGTTGTAGTGTTTGTGTGTGTGAAGAAGAGCTTTAGGTTTGCCAGATTTTGCTTTGTAGATTGGTACAGTGCTGTAAAACTTTTAAATGGTTACATATTCCTGAGCTATAGCCTCTAGGTATATCTGATACTTGATACAGTTTCAGTATTAGGGGTATTAGAAAATGATGCACTTGAACATCGGGCTAGTATGTTTTTCTGAAACTGTATAATTTCTTACATTTTTGATATTGTATATACATGCAAAGATTTGTTGCATTGGTTAGTGTTATGTTTAAACCCCTGACCAATAAGTAGCAGTGTTGTTGTCTAGAGCTGCAACAATTAATCAATTATATGTACATGTTGAATACTTTGTTGCTTCTTTAGTCCTCTCTGATAGTAAAGTGAATATCTGTGGGTGGTGGACAAAACGAGGAGAAAAAATCATTAATTGAAGACCTTTTGCTCTAATTGTATAAAATAGTAGACTTTTTTTAAGCTCAGGTTTTACGTGTAATTTAATCCCTGTATCATAATATGTATTTTATTGTTTTATTGTCAGATTGCCAATATACAGCCTTAATATACCCCCAATATACCACTGATTTTGTCAAATTGTTCCCCAAGTTAGATTCTTTTGGCTCATTTGATCTTTTCTATTTTGAGTAGCTGAAGGGTTACAGCAGCCTTTTTATGTTTTGAACTGACAGACCAACACCACTGTTTTTTTTTTTGTTTGTTTGTTTTTTTTGCATTTTACATTCTTCATAACTTTTTTCAAACCAACTGTTTCCCCTCTACTTACCACACACACACACACACACACACACACACACACACACACACACACACACACACACACACACACACACACACACTTCAGCACTTCTACTGTATTACAATGACATAGCGCAATGAGCTTTGGAAGGGATTTCAGCACTCTTCAAAGTACTCTTTTCTCCTGTGTACTAAAATGAAAATTTGTTGTGCACCTCTGTGCCTTTGTTGCTTTTGAAATAGGAAAAAAAGACAGTCTTTTAAGCATTTCCCAATGGACTTGGGGTTATGGGGTATTTGGAGTTTATATTGCCTCTACTCTCGTTTGGTTGCCTTCGCCAACTAATTTATGCCCGGTCAGGGATACAGTCATAGTAATCCTCCTCTCTGTTCGATCCCTCTACAGCTATCACTCAATGATTTTTTGCTCTCTTTCTCTCCCCTTATACTTATAAGTATCTTTAGCTTTTCCCTGTCTCATCGGTCTCCCGTTTTGTTTTACCTTCTTGCCACCTCTGTACTCTCCACATCTCCTTCCTTTCCCTCTACCAGTTCTTCCACTCTATTTCCCTGTCCTCTCTTCTTCATCTTGATCATCTTCTTCCCTCCTCTGGTAGATAAACGTATAGGTTTTAGCTAAGAGGCTTATTGGCCAAATGCCTCTAAAGGAAACTGTGAAATTAAGCATCACTGGGTTACTCAAGGCTACATAGAGTAGATTGGAGAGGAGAATGAAGAGGAATCATGGGTCCAGGTTTAATTACTTGCACCCACATTGTGTATTTAACACTGTGACATTTAGATTATAACTTGTTTTTACAGATCTGAAATGTAATCAAATTGGCCGGCATTTATTTTCCCACATATTAGAATGTAGTATATTCAAAGGCAACACCTGAAGTCTCCAAGCGTCCATTGTAAGTTCTTAATAAAGCTTTGACCTTGTTCTGTTGGAGGCTCATAATGCTTGACACTATAATAAGAGATCATCATTAGTAATGTAAAAAGTAGATTTAGGTGTAAAAGTGCAGTTTAAGACCTATTGAGAACAGATTAGATTAACAGGTGAAGGTGGTTGATATAATTATTAACTTAGCACCTCAGTAATTTCTGTCTCTTTTATATCTCCAATGTCAGTAATTTCTGCAGACTCCCTTTGAAGAGAATGTAAAAAAATGTTTAAAAATACAAATAAAAGAAATAAAGTCAGAAAAATAGACATTCCTTTCCTTTCCTCTTGCAGCCATGCTGATGATTCTTCTGCAATTGATGGCAGAGATCTTTTAAATTTGGCTTTGTGCATTGTCCTAAGAACTAATCTGTTCCAAAACGAGCTGTGTCTGATTTTATTGAACATTTTCAAAGAAAGACATCAAAATAGCATGAAACACCTGTCATAAGTTTTGTAATGTACAGGATACGGTTGGGCAATATGTTAAAATTTTCCAAATGCCTCGGTCAGCCTAGCAACAGGCGAGATGTGTTTGAGCAGCGAGACTGCTACCTTTAGTCTTTACTAAATTAGATGTGAAGATGTTGTGGTTCTATAGGCTGTTTTCCTCTCAGTCATCCTCAGTCAGTGTGTACTGTCTGTACACAAGAAAGTCACCTGATGACAGACTGATGCCCAACACTAGTATAGATATTGAGGAGTATCCTAAAGCATGTGGTGTTTGTGTGTGAAGACTGGCGTGCTGGGGGTGTATGTAGAAGTTAATATATTCCTCTTTTCCACCCACTGTCACTTTCATAGTTACATTTGTCCAGGACTCAAGTCAAGTGTCACTGCTTCATACCTTTTCCCCCTCTCTCCACAGAAGTCGCCATTATTTCCGGAGTGTTAGAACACGCCTGTTGTGTACCTACAGCCTTTTCTGAATTCAATTATGCCATGAAATGCCACTGACTGCAAAGCTAAGAGTTCTAGCTGGCCAGGTGACACTGTGAGAGATTGCATTTGGGCAGAGCCCGGTGAAAAGTCCATCTCCTACCCATCCCCCTAGCCGACAGCCAGTTCTAAGAAAATAAAAGCACTCACACTCGCTCTCACTTCATCTGGCTTCTAAGCAAAAAGGTTGAGGAAAGTGGCGACTGACATTTTTCTTTGTCACAGGTGTGTGCATGTGTTTTTTGTGTGCAAATTGTTCCGATGGACTTGTTTTGTGTGTGTGTTTACATCAGTGATAGATGTATGTATGCTGGTGTGTTTTTTTTTTTTCCATCACTTAAGCTAGTTGAAGGCCCAACCCCTCTGACGTCTAATTCCACACCGTTGTACAATTTCAATCTCACTGCCTGAGTCACATTCTCAGTCCAAAGCAAACAGGCTCTTCACTCGGATGCGTTCACCAGGTGAACGTTTGTTTTGTCTGTCTTGTTTTGAGCCTGGCCTTTATTTGTTGTCCAACATTCATTTAGCAGGTCTACAATTATGTATGAAGGGGTGTTGGTGGCACTGAGGCAGCGCAGAGAGAAATGGTCTGGTAAAATTGAGATCAATAGGCCGGCGAGATGAATGAGTGACCAATAAAAGAAGGGAAATGGGGAATAGAGCTATTCTCTCCTCATCCCTCCCTCAATTTCATAATGGGAAAATAGTAACACTTGAGTGAGCTTGTTTTGCCACTGAGGACCTCACTCCGCTTGAATGTAAAATGATATTCTTTTGGGATTCAAGTAGGGTAGATTGGAGAATGTGTTTTTCTCATACTCCAGCCTCCTTTTTGATTGCCCCTCTCCCATCATTTATCATTTAGTTTGCTTTTTGTCTTCGTTTGCAATCATCATCTTCCTCTTTAAGCACTCTCTTTACACTTCTTTTGGCCTTGTCTTGATTCTTTTGTTTGTTTTGTTATTTTGACTCACTTCCTTTTATTGTTCAAGTTTAATTTGTTTACCTCCAAAAACAATGTCACACAAAATGACCTTAAACTTTACACATCATTCAGTTCATGTGTGTTTTCTCTGTTAATGGAAGGGAAGGTACAAGACATCAGTCACTGTGATTACTCGTTGTTTAAGGATGTATATGTGGCATTTCACTGCTGTGTCAGTGGAAAATCAGAGCAAACAAAAATATTTCTATTGGTCTTGAAAATTTTGCAGTGAGTTGAAGTCAGTCAAACAATGCCTTTATCCCAAATTCAAGCCCTTTCATTAGAAAATGTCTGAGGCAAGCTGCTGAAATAATCTTTTTGAAAAACCTACCAGCTGAGAGGTGTCTGCACTGTAGCTGACTCTGGCCTTGGACCTTCCTGTGAATGAGCAAAATGAGGGGTTGATTGCTATCAGCTGATATTCATCTATAGTTCAGTCTGTAGTCTCTATAAAGGCAAATCAGAAGAGCCAATCAGATGACGAAGCGGCAGGACCACACCCGCCAAGTGCCAAACGATTTTCTGTTTGATGGGTAAATTTGGTAAGCTATCTGTGATACTGGAATATTTACAGGAAATAGACATGTAATCAAAAATCTGTAGAGTCTTTACCGTGTTTGCATATCATTTTCATGTGTGCTGCTTCTCTTCTCTGCTATCTGTATCAGAGTTTGACACACACACACAGGGACAGGGACTTCACAGTGGACTCGGTGAAATCGGTAATTGCATGGCCATGAAGGTTGTTTAAAATGGGAAACTATTTTTTTTCTGTTTTTAAAATACGTAGGCCTACATCTGTCAGCACTTTATTGTTCTTTTACCACGGCATTTTTTGTAGTTTGATGCTAATATCATAACAATATCCCATTCCTTTGCACATAGTCAGATTTTTAAATTTTTAACTTATGAAATTTTCAGTATCTGTATCCGTATGAGTCACCCACATTGTTGTCTGATGTGCAAAAGACCCTCTATAATAATTTTGAAGTTGTTTTATACTTATATTTAGCATACAGTGCTGTTAAGAATAGTTGAATCAATAACTGTTTTTATACAGTAAATAAAAGGGTTTAAATAAATGTTGAATAGTATCGACATGGGTAATGGGCCCCAAAAGTGTTGTTCAGAGCACCCTTGATATAAAATATCACAATACTGAACTTACACCAAACATTAACCCCCACATTTATTCTTCAAAGACTGATCTGTGATGTCTAAATATATTGTAATCCATAATGTAATATAACAAAAATGCTCACACGTACCACCAATTTTTATTCTCATTGTTGAGGCATACATTATGATCAAAATGTGTCACAGAGCTGGTTGTTGTGTTTCTCAGACATTGTGGGCTGAAATGAAAATACAATATACATATTTTTTTTTATTTATTGGCAACACTGCTGACATTAGAACGTAGGCTTTTGAATGTTTAATTCCCATGATCCTTTAGGTGCTTGGGAAAGACAATGGCCATCTATACAAAAACAAAAAAAATCTCTGTAATCCTTTAAAATGACAAACATCATATCAAACCTGTCAGTCTGACACTTGGCATCCTTGTAGACCACCTACATAAAGATTTGTTCGCTTTTGCTGATAATGGCGATGCAAAGTCTAAAAGCACTTGACTGACAAGCAGAATAAAAGTATTTAAACTGTATGAAAATTACAAAAATTGTTAACACAGTCACATCTCCTAAATCCCCAAAATATCTTTAGGCTCAAACTGACAAAGTGTTTGAGTTAAGAAACCAGATGCATGTTTGTCTCATTAATTCTGTCTTTAATATTAAAATGAATGGTGTGTGCCTCGGAGATAGACTGAAAAAGCTTCTTCACTTTATTTTTCATAGGTGGATAGGTGGTTTTTGTTGACAATTTGACATAAGTCCAAGATTTAGTGTTCTCAGATTCAAGCCAACAATTTACTCTAACTTCTGACTACAGCAACAGCTCCAAGCTCAAAGATACAAAGTCACAGGTGTAGTTGAATTTTGATGGATTAGGACCAGCTCTTTTTAAGCTTACCCCATCCACGAGCATAGATTCAGACATGACTACTCACATTCTTTCTGTTCACATGATACATTACAATCCCATGTTCTACTGAAACACATTTAATTTTCTTTAACTCTCTAGGATTGTTATCTTATAATATAGAAGTCAAATTTGTGAGTCTAAAGAGTTTGTTGCTCCTTGGTCAACTTTTCAGATAAGTTACGAAAATAAATCATCAAAGTAATGGAATGGATACTAAGGACATACCTTTTTATGAAACTATTTTCTAACCAGGGTTTATACATCAGTCTAAAAGCCACTGTGGAGGCCATAATGTCACTTCACAATCACATTATTAAAAACTTAACATTTAGTGCTTTTTCTCTTGTATAAAATCAATCATTAAGAATCAGTGTGAAATGGAAATGACTGCCGTCTTGACAAAACAAAGGCATATCATTACACTCACAGTTTTGATTAACATTACTTTTATATCGCAGCATGCATTAGAAATGTTCTGGTAACAATTATAGTAAGGAATTTCTGCTGCCATAGACAGTTCATGATTAATAGTGAAAATTAGTCCATTCTGGATTCAAACTCAAGATGACAAAATTACAAAGCTAACACTTCAGCAAACTGTACAACAAGGCTTTTCTTCATTGATCACAGCCTGGATCCTGCCATAGTCTGCACACCACTGATTAAATGAAAATGTCCTGCTTAACTTTCTCTGGCTTATTTTTTTTCCATTTATTAAAACCTTTCACAAAAATGTTTTCATCAGTGTTTGATTAATATTTGCTACGCCACAGCTGTGAGCAGCATAGCTCTTACTCACTGTCTTCTCCATTGTGAATCCGTGTGAGCTCAGACTGTAGTTTAAAAGTTCATATCAGGCTTCAATTAGCACGATTTTAAATCAGCTTTGCAGGGCTGCCAAGTCTTAGATTTATTTGATAGGTTTGCTCAACTCATGGTTCTTACATCAAACTCTGCTATTAGTGGCCTTTATGGTAAACAAAACAGTCATCTCTGAGAAAAATAAATAGTTGAACTGTCCCTTTTACAACATCCCTTCTGGCAGGGCTTCTCAGTTTTTTTTCTGTCTCCACTGTCAGTGTGGTCTAACTGCTATGATGAGTTGTTATCAGAAACACCATAAATTTGTTCAGCAGCTGCCACAAAGCCTCACTCCCTACTGCTCTTATTTATTTATCTGTCGCCTCTCCAATTCTCTGAGGGCTGGAGAGGAGGAGCTTTGCCACAAACCCTCAGTGCTCCCTGAGTGGGCTAGGTTGGGCCCAGCCTGCTTGTTTTCTCAGCATGTGATCATTAGAGGGGAAGAAGCCTAAATGAAGGGAATAAAGCGAGTATAGGGTTTAGAGCAAGATGAGGGTCAGGAGCAGAAGAAAATTAGTGCAAAAAGATGAATAAATACACACACCGGGGTAGAAAAACAAGAGACAAGTGATGTGTGTGAGTAAGGAAGAGGAGGAGTTGGGGGACATCTCAAGAGCAAAGGCGTCAAACCAGCAGGCTGTTTGAGTGGAAGGAGACATGGCCTAGATACTTCACTAGGATTCACTGTTAATGATTGTTCAGCTAGACCAGGGTTTCATTTTGTCAAGTAAGCCAGTGTCATCCACAAAGTGTTATTATACACAATGTGACCTGTCAGTGTGTTTGTGTGAGTATGTGTTGTCTTTGTGGTGGGGAGGTCTGGAGAGACAGCAGCACTGTCAACTTCCTGTTAGTATACAGCCCACATGGGTGGACCACTCATTGTAATGCAGCATCAGGAACGATGTACAGCACCCCGGAAGCTTTTGGCTTTCATTGAAGATGGACAATCTGATTAAACACTAGGTCATGGAGAATATGCTCTATATTTCTTTAGATTTTAGAAGTCCCCAAACTTGTTCATATCAAGAAATAGATAGATGCACAGACCACAGACACAGTTTTGCCTCAAGGAATCCCTTCTAAAATTATTTTTATTATGTTTAGGTTTGAAGATAGAGGAGCCTTTATTGTCAGTCAATTCACCATATTCACACAGCAACCGTTTTCCTGACGACATGCTCAGGGTGGGAAGATTGTAGTGCACGTACATAATGTGACGAATCGCTATCATGTTGCCGATTCTTGATTGATCAGCAACTGAAAAGACAAAGGAAAGTGAAACTCTGCAAAACAACATATCTGATAACCCATTAGCTACTGTTAGACAACAGCTAATGTTATTATCCAACCATCTCCTCACTTACATTACTGTTTGATAGTGTTACATGATACAGTAGATAAGGCGTGAATTAATTCTTCAGTATCAAAGGATGAATTTATTTAATCCATTCCTGTCATATTGTGTAATACTATCAAACAGCAAAGTAAGCTAAGAATAGGCTGAATGGTAATATTAGCTATTGTCTGCTGGTAGCTAATGGGTTAACAAATGTTCCTCCGGATGTTCACTATCCATTATCTTTTCAGTTTCTGATCAATTGGGAGTCAGTGAAATGATAA
This sequence comes from Lutjanus erythropterus, assembly GCF_056507025.1. Taxonomy (NCBI): domain Eukaryota; kingdom Metazoa; phylum Chordata; class Actinopteri; order Lutjaniformes; family Lutjanidae; genus Lutjanus; species Lutjanus erythropterus. The sequence continues at coordinate 22,604,724 of NC_139339.1, forward strand.
TGATTTGTCAGATGTTTATGCAACTTGCAACCTGAGCAGTGCAACACTGGCCTTTTTCTAACAGCATTTGACATCAGAGAAAAATATAGTGAATATAGTGAATGATCAAACTAGGTTCATACAAATTACAACCAGTCAAAACGACCAACCCTATTTCTGTCCTTGTCGTTCCAACTGCCAAAAAAGTGACAAAAGTTATTCTTCTCTTCATCTTTCTGGGGACCCCCTTCAGCCCAGTCAAGAACCCATGTTGAAACCCACTGGTTCAGATAGACAAATGTTCATTCAAATTCATTCCCTTCTATGCTTGTTGAACTCACTATAGCCCTATATTCTTTCGTACCATCCCTATTTAAAATTCAGACCATGACTCCTTGTATCAGCAGGTCAGGCAGTTTTGTTCTCAGGATTGTTTGAGTCATCAGTCCTGCAAAATGAACATGTAGAAAGCAAGTGGTGTATCAATCCTGGTGCCACAGGTGGTCACTAAGCTTGTACTGCAGATTGGACCTTTAAATCTATCCTGGCAATTTGATTTCTGCAGGTTTCACCAGGAAACTGAAAGAAAGACAACCATTTGTTTTCATGGCTTGACAGTTGGCAGTGAATGAAACCGATCCAATCCCCAAAAACCTCTTCCTCTGTCTTTTGCTCTGTCTTCTCTAGCTGACTTGAGGCCAACAAATAAACATGCTTACACCTGTGGAGAATCCAGAGTATACCACATCACTCTGTAATAGATGGAGCATGTGAATCTCTGTGTGTGTGAAAGAAGGTGTTTGTGAATGTGCAGGGCCCAGATTAAGCTGTCACACAGGCTGTGAGTGGTCCCAGACAGACTGATCAATGTGGGGCCAGCTTGCAGATAATGAAGTGGTTAGGTCTCCCTTGATGCCTTTAATTGAACAAGTGTAGCTGGCTCGACCCATCTGGACAGAGGCATTCTGGGAATTGGGTGTTTTCATGTGGACCGTGGTCTGAATGGCTGGTAAGGAAGAGTAACTTCAGAGCCATGTGACCCTGTGAGTAGCTCAGGAGACAGTAAAATGGTAACATGTGGGAGGACAAACTAGCAGCATTAATCTTTTAGCTTAATGTGCAGAGTCCGTAGTGTACTGTAAATGTAAGCCTGTTTGTGCGTGAGTGTGTTCTCCTTCTCAGAGGAATTATGTTGTGCTCTGTGATAGTAAACATTTTATTTAACAGCCCAGTTCTTAATTTATCATTTCTCACTTCAGTGAGGTTTTCCTCACAACTCTCCTGCTTTGTGCCTGCGTTGAATAATCTCACATGGGCAGAGGAGAAGGGGTTTCATTCTGTAGTTTTTCATCTAAGTCAATATTGTTTGACTTCATCTGGAGAAGTTTTAGCCAGGGGTAGCTTCTTTTTTTTTTTTTTTGTGCGCGCATGTTCTGTCCATATCTCCAGCTCTCAGGACCAGTGTAGGTGGATAGGACTGCCGGCTGTTTAAAATTGAGCCCAGCCACCGCCTCTTCAATTGGAAGTGCACTTCCGCTACTGTCAGAGCCACAACTTCAAGTAGAGGGAAGTCTCTGAATGTGCTTTGGCCGTAGTTCCCTCAAGATATGAACATAGAGAAGTGTTTGAAAGCGTGTATATTTACATCCAGGGAGACCAAAGGCATAACCATAAACTGCCTACGGGTATTGCCTCTGCATGCAGGGAGAATTTATTACAGACGAGGAATTCTTCTTGTGTGTATGTGTTTTACAGTTTAATTCTTTACCACTGTCAAAGGTCCTATTGTGAAATCTGCAGGCACCAGAGAGTGCAAGCTGAACAATTCAACGCTTTAAGCGAGTGGCCCAGTTGAATAAGATAAGGTCAGAACTCGACTCCTGATTTAGAGGATACAGAGCAGCTCCCATCTGGACACTGACAAGAGCAACCCTCCCTCCTCTCTCTAAGCTAAGTCAATGAAGAGACCTTCTACCTGCCTTGTTCACTGTTTCTGCTCTCCGTCAGACAGAGCCCCTATACACTATTCATAAACTTGGGCAGAGGGTTGTCTGACCTTTTTGCTGAAATGTTAGGGCAAATTAGTTGTCAGAGGAGTGAACGTGGCAGCCATGCTAAGCCCCAGCTCCAGTCCCATATACCTCCTTCCTTTTTTTTTTTTTTTTTTTTTTACCTTTTCACAGAGTACCTGCCCTTTCTATTGCTGTAGCATTAGTCCCACCACCTCCACGATCATGCCCAGACATATTTGTCTCTGTTACTGCCATAGACAACTGATTGCAGAAAAATTCAGGCAGACATAATGCTAAGTATTTTGAACCATGATATTTATGCAGATTCACAAAGTTCAGCACAAAGAAGCAAATACAAGTGATTCACGCACTTGCATATGCCCACTTTGAGAAAAAATGTCCTCCAAATGCATATCAAATGCCATACAAAAAGAAAAAAAAAAAAAACAGCTATGTGGTCCGTTCCTGCTGAAAGCTTTTTCTCTCAGGTAAACTGTAGGTCAGTCCTTTCAATCAGAAATGAATTTGAAAAATTCTCTCCAGCACTCTGCGCACATCCTTCGTGAATCACTGCCCTAATTCAGTCTATACATCACAAATCCTTGAATTACTATCACCCACTTTTACCCTGAATGCAGAACAGCTTATAATGAGCCCAAATGCAAGCAGCACCCTTTTAAAGCAGAGTAAACACTAAGCTTGGTGAGCCGCTGGCCCCCGGAGTCTACGCATATTCATTACCTTACGTAATGGCTTTTTAAAATAAACACCACTGCATTCAGCAAGCATTAGTTATTCCTGCATAGTAATTAGCTACTCGAGACCGCTTTTTGTGTGTGTTACTGCTGGTTCACTTTCTCAAAACACAGAACGAGAATGAAACTTTGTGGTTACTCAGAAACAAGCCACATATTTATGTTTCTAAAAGACTCAATTTTGTTAAATCTTACACTATGGGTTTTATTATTTTTTCATGCTGCTGGATTTTTTTGTCTTGATAGTAGAGGACAGAGGCACTAGCCAATTTGTACATTTTTAACAAGGGGGATGGACAGAATTAGTTTCATTCACCAGCGACTAGCGAACCGACTTATGAAAGACTATTTTTCCAAGACAAAAGTGACAGATGGGCGGACTCAAAGAAAAAGTCAGAAATACAAATATACAGCACAGCTGAGCTACTGATATTTCAGAGCCATGGTCAAGACCATAGATTCAAACACAAAACTCAGTCAGATGAAGGATCGATGGGCCTTATGCAAGAGTATTTCCATGTTCTTATCTTAAATTTCTCTTACTTTTCTTCATAAAAATGGGCTCATACAAGTGTGTGCTGTCAGATCCAGTAAGCACTCGTAACTTCACAAAACTTTGTAAATGATCTGCCTGTGCATATTTGAGTGCATGTGCATGAAATTAGTAAATTTGTATAATTAAAGCTCCAATAGTACCATATAAGGCTATGCTTCCAGCACCATATGTCAGGAAGTGTTCATTTAAGAAAATGGCATAATTTATAATATTTAGAATCATAATTCAGAGGCAGAGTCAAAAGTCTAATGGTTCATGTTAACATAATTATGAAGCATAATTTAAGATTTTCAAACTCATAGTTATGAATATGCAAAAAATAGTGAAAAACTTTGGTTTGGTTAACAGTGGGCTAAGTGGGCATGACTTCTCCGACAGGTCTGGACTACTCATATGTATTACTAATGTTCGTATCTGAAAGAAAATTCAGAATCTGAGAAAATGAGTGAAATTGAAGTCACTCTGTTCATACAAGTGGTTCTTGCATTACATCAAATGAATCATGCAGACTAGACAAACATATTCACCTAAACAACCCCTCTGCCCCTGCACACTCTCTGCTACTAGGGGATGGAGAGAGGTGTCAGGTTAACAAGGGGGATGCATTTTGGTCATTTTGCTAACAGGGAAATGGCTTCCCTCCTCATCCCACCCTCAAATCACCTGCTGGAGAGGATAGTAATGTGGTAGTGGATGAGCTCTGTGACCCTTGGGTTTTTAGCAGCTTTACATACTGTACTCGGGAGCCACTCAGAACTCATCCATCAGCCCAGATAACAGCAGATTTGCTTTTCATGTTCACTTGTGATCGAAAGTACCCCTCATTTCCTGTATTCCTCTACTTACCAAGTTGTCCTCCACCTGAACTTGATCTTATCTTGTGGTTGAGGGTTAAAATTCATCCTCTCTCCCCGAAGGCCCCTTGGCTTTACTTTCTGACCTTAGCCTGACACTGATCCTGCCTTTCGAAGACAAGCGAAGATCAAGTGTGGATCAAAGGGGTAGTCGCTCTGGTGATACAGGGTTTCGTTTTTTTTTTCCTTCACTGTCTGTGGTTTGTGTTTGTCTATGCTCGGTGGGTCGATGAGTCCTGCATGCTAAACTCGTGCAGTAATTGGCCGTGTGCCTGTTTGCAGCTGGCTCCAGCTCATCATTCAGCTTGAGAGGAAATCTATGGCAGGGTGATAAACATATTGCTAAGTAAGGGGGATTGTCGGACTGTGGGTGTCATTGTGCCCAGCACTGTGTACACAGGATGACAGCACTGCACAGGGACAAATGCACACACAACTGTCATCTGAGGTCAGCTTTTTTCACCACTGTGTCGGCCTGTAGCAGCATTTTGTATGAGTATATATTTTTCCCTCCTTAAAATTGTCTGGAAAATTTTATTAACATTTTACATGTGCTGAAATGCACACACATACATTACTGCAGGAGTTCTCAACCTTATTACTCAAAGGTCATCTCACTTAAAACTTTTAAGCAAAATACATTCCACAAACAGTTCACATCACTTGATGACACAACACAGAATGAAGGCAGACCTGGCTCTGACAGTCCATTTATTTCTCACTCAGACATATTCATACAACCACATTTACATTAGCTGTAGAAATCTTGCACAAGAGAAAACGGAGCTGATATAGGAGCTCCTCTATCTCCAGTGTTAATGGTTGAACTTGGCAGCATCATCACACAACACTAGTCCATTAATTAATGTTGCCATGACA
>NC_139339.1:23319758-23322258 GCF_056507025.1 Lutjanus erythropterus
ACATACATACATGTATATAAATATTTCCATACATGTATATAGATATTTACATACATACACACATACATACATACATACATACATACATACATACATGTATATAGATATTTACATACATACATGTATATAGATACATACACACATACATACATACATGTATATAGATACTTACATACATACACACATACACACATACATACATACATGTATATAGATACTTACATACATACACACATACACACATACATACATACATGTATATAGATACTTACATACATACACACATACACACATACATACAAACATGTATATAGATACATACATACACACATACACACATACATACATACATGTATATAGATACTTACATACATACACACATACACACATACATACATACATGTATATAGATACTTACATACATACACACATACACACATACATACATACATGTATATAGATACTTACATACATACACACATACACACATACATACATATATGTATATAGATACTTACATACATACACACATACATACATACATGTATATAGATACTTACACACATACACACATACATACATACATGTATATAGATACTTACATATTTACACACATACACACATACATACATACATGTATATAGATACTTACATACATACACACATTCACACATACATACATACATGTATATAGATACTTACATACATACACACATACACACATACATACATACATGTATATAGATACTTACATACATACACACATACACACATACATACATACATGTATATAGATACTTACATACATACACACATACACACATGTATATAGATACTTACATACATACACACATACATACATACACACATGTATATAGATACTTACATACATACACACATACATACATACACACCTGTATATAGATACTTACATACATACACACATACATACATACACACATGTATATAGATACTTACATACATACATACATACATACATACATGTATATAGATACTTACATACATACACACATACATACATACATACATACATACATGTATATAGATACTTACATACATACACACATACATACATACATACATACATACATACATGTATATAGATACTTACATACATACACACATACATACATACATACATGTATATAGATACTTACATACATACACACATACATACATACATACATGTATATAGATACTTACATACATACACACATACATACATACATACATACATACATGTATATAGATACTTACATACATACATACATACATACATACATACATACATACATACTTACATACATACACACATACATACATACATACATACATACATGTATATAGATACTTACATACATACACACATACATACATACATACATACATACATACATGCATGTATATAGATACTTACATACATACACACATACATACATACATACATACATACATGTATATAGATACTTACATACATACACACATACACACATACATACATACATGTATATAGATACTTACATACATACACACATACATACATACATGTATATAGATATTTACATACATACACACATACATACATACATACATGTATATAGATACTTACATACATACACACATACACACATACATACATACATGTATATAGATACTTACATACATACACACATACACACATACATACATACATGTATATAGATACTTACATACATACACACATACATACATACATGTATATAGATACTTACATACATACACACATACATACATACATGTATATAGATACTTACATACATACACACATACATACATACATACATGTATATAGATACTTACATACATACACACATACATACATACATGTATATAGATACTTACATACATACACACATACATACATACATACATACATATAGATACTTACATACATACACACATACATACATACATACATACATACGTACATGTATATAGATACTTACATACATACACACATACATACATACATGTATATAGATACTTACATACATACACACATACATACATACATACATGTATAAAGATACTTACATACATACACACATACATACATACATACATGTATATAGATACTTACATACATACACACATACATACATACATACATACATACATACATACATGTTTATAGATACTTACATACATACACACATACATACATACATACATACATGTATATAGATACTTACATACATACACACATACATACATACATACATACATGTATATAGATACTTACATACATACACACATACATACATACATACATACATGTATATAGATACTTACATACATACACACATACATACATACATACATACATGTATATAGATACTTACATACATACATACATACATACATACATGTATATAGATACTTACATACATACACACATACATACATACATACATACATACATACATACATGTATATAGAT
>NC_139339.1:23347258-23352258 GCF_056507025.1 Lutjanus erythropterus
CACACATACATACATACATACATACATGTATATAGATATTTACATACATACATGTATATAGATATTTACATACATACATGTATATAGATATTTACATACATACACACATATATACATACATGTATATAGATATTTACATACATACACACATACATACATACATGTATATAAATATTTACATACATGTATATAGATATTTACATACATACATGTATATAGATATTTACATACATACATGTATATAGATATTTACATACATACATGTATATAGATACATACACACATACATACATACATGTATATAGATACTTACATACATACACACATACACACATACATACAAACATGTATATACATACTTACATACATACACACATACACACATACATACATACATGTATATAGATACTTACATACATACACACATACACACATACATACATACATGTATATAGATACTTACATACATACACACATACACACATACATACATACATGTATATAGATACTTACATACATACACACATACATACATACATGTATATAGATACTGACATACATACACACATACATACATACATGTATATAGATACTTACATACATACACACATACATACATACATGTATATAGATACTTACATACTTACACACATACATACATACATGTATATAGATACTTACATACACACATACACACATACATACATACATGTATATAGATACTTACATACATACACACATACACACATACATACATACATGTATATAGATACTTACATACATACACACATACACACATATATACAGACATGTATATAGATACTTACATACATACACACATACACACATGTATATAGATACTTACATACATACACACATACACACATGTATATACATACTTACATACATACACACATACATACATACACACATGTATATAGATACTTACATACATACACACATACATACATACACACATGTATATAGATACTTACATACATACACACATACATACATACACACATGTATAGAGATACTTACATACATACACACATACATACATACACACATGTATATAGATACTTACATACATACTTACATACATTCATACATGTACATAGATACTTACATACACACATACATACATACATACATGTATATAGATACTTACATACATACATACATACATACATAGATGTATATAGATACTTACATACATACACAATACATACATACATACATACATGTATATAGATACTTACATACATACACACATACATACATACATACATACATGTATATAGATACTTACATACATACACACATACATACATACATGTATATAGATACTTACATACATACACACATACATACATACATACATGTATATAGATACTTACATACATACACACATACATACATACATAAATACATACATACATGTATATAGATACTTACATACATACACACATACATACATGTATATAGATACTTACATACATACACACATACATACATACATGTATATAGATACTTACATACATACACACATACATACATACATGTATATAGATACTTACATACATACATACATACATACATACATACATACATGTACATAGATACTTACATACATACACACATACATACATACATACATACATGTATATAGATACTTACATACATACACACATACATACATACATACATACATGTATATAGATGCTTACATACATACACACATACATACATACATGTATATAGATATTTACATACATACATGTATATAGATATTTACATACATACATGTATATAGATATTTACATACATACACACATATATACATACATGTATATAGATATTTACATACATACATGTATATAGATATTTACATACATACACACATACATACATACATACATACATGTATATAAATATTTACATACATGTATATAGATATTTACATACATACACACATACATACATACATACATGTATATAGATATTTACATACATACATGTATATAGATATTTACATACATACATGTATATAGATACATACACACATACATACATACATGTATATAGATACTTACATACATACACACATACACACATACATACAAACATGTATATAGATACTTACATACATACACACATACATACAAACATGTATATAGATACTTACATACATACACACATACACACATACATACATACATGTAAATAGATACTTACATACATACACACATACACACATACATACATACATGTATATAGATACTTACATACATACACACATACACACATACATACATACATGTATATAGATACTTACATACATACACACATACACACATACATACATACATGTATATAGATACTTACATACATACACAGATACACACATACATACATACATGTATATAGATACTTACATACATACACACATACATACATACGCACATGTATATAGATACTTACATACATACACACATACATACATACATGTATATAGATACTTGCATACATACACACATAAATACATACATACATACATACATGTATATAGATACTTGCATACATACACACATACATACATACATACATACATGTATATAGATACTTACATACATACACACATACATACATACATACATACATGTATATAGATACTTACATACATACACACATACATACATACATACATGTATATAGATACTTACATACATACACACATACATACATACATACATACATACATGTATATACATACTTACATACATACACACACATACATACATACATGTATATACATACTTACATACATACACACACATACATACATACATGTATATAGATACTTACATACATACACACATACATACATACATGTATATAGATACTTACATACATACACACATACATACATGTATATAGATACTTACATACATACACACATACATACATACATGTATATAGATACTTACATACATACACACATACATACATACATGTATATAGATACTTACATACATACTCACATACATACATACATGTATATAGATACTTACATACATACTCACATACATACATACATGTATATAGATACTTACATACATACTCACATACATACATACATGTATATAGATACTTACATACATACTCACATACATACAAACATATATATAGATACTTACATACATACACACATACATACATACATGTATATAGATACTTACATACATACACATATACATACATACATGTATATAGATACTTACATACATACTCACATACATACATACGTATATAGATACTTACATACATACTCACATACATACATACATGTATATAGATACTTACATACATACACACATACATACATACATGTATATAGATACTTACGTACATACAGACATACATACATACATACATACATACATGTATATAGATATTTACATACATACACACGTACATACATACATGTATATAGATATTTACATACATACATATATATAGATATTTACATACATACACACATACATACATGTATATAGATATTTACATACATACATGTATATAGATATTTACATACATACACACATATATACATACATGTATATAGATATTTACATACATACACACATACATACATACATACATACATGTATATAAATATTTACATACATGTATATAGATATTTACATACATAAACACATACATACATACATACATACATGTATATAGATATTTACATACATACATGTATATAGATATTTACATACATACATGTATATAGATACATACACACATACATACATACATGTATATAGATACTTACATACATACACACATACACACATACATACATACATGTATATAGATACTTACATAAATACACACATACACACATACATACAAACATGTATATAGATACTTACATACATACACACATACACACATACATACATACATGTATATAGATACTTACATACATACACACATACACACATACATACATACATACATGTATATAGATACTTACATACATACACACATACACACATACATACATACATACATGTATATAGATACTTACATACATACACACATACACACATACATACATACATGTAAATAGATACTTACATACATACACACATACATACACACATGTATATAGATACTTACATACATATACACATACATACATACACACATGTATATAGATACTTACATACATACACACATACATACATACATACATACATACATGTATATAGATACTTACATACATACACACATAAATACATACATACATACATGTATATAGATACTTGCATACATACACACATACATACATACATACATACATACATGTATATAGATACTTACATACATACACACATACATACATACATACATACATACATGTATATAGATATTTACATACATACATGTATATAGATACTTACATACATACACACATACATACATACATACATACATGTATATAGATACTTACATACATACACACATACATACATACATGAATATAGATACTTACATACATACACACATACACACATACATACAAACATGTATATAGATACTTACATACATACACACATACACACATACATACATACATGTATATAGATACTTACATACATACACACATACACACATACATACATACATGTATATAGATACTTACATACATACACACATACACACATACATACATGTATATAGATACTTACATACATACACACATACACACATACATACATACATGTATATAGATACTTACATACGTACACACATACACACATACATACATGTATATAGATACTTACATACATACACACATACATACATACACACATGTATATAGATACTTACATACATACACACATACATACATACATACATACATACATGTATATAGATACTTACATACATACACACATAAATACATACATACATACATACAT